>NC_142521.1:29957595-29987595 GCF_964205215.1 Stylophora pistillata | reverse complement strand
GACCGCGAGGCAAGAGTCCGATTTTTCAAACATGGAAATGATCACTGACCGAGTTCGACGACACGTAGTCCTGTCAAAATTTATTCTTTAAAAGTAGGGCTTGTAATTCCAATCTTTAAACATTTAACCATTACAATCTTAGATAAACAGACTCCGAAAAGCTCTAGAAACAGCTTCCTATAATTGAGCTTGGGATAATAAGCCATTGCTATGGTTACTGTAATCAAGTCAGACTCTGTTAATAGTAGATTCCCGTAAGTTTGCTCAATGTAATTGGTCGATGTAACTCTGCGATTCTAGACGATTACACTATCCAATTACAACTTTATGGTACTGTTAGTGAAAAATAAGGCAGTTTATCCAGTAATCAAACTCTAGGAAATTGTTAATGCTATAATAAATACTGTTATCCCTACACAAAATTGCATCATCCCCGATCTAACATTCACAGGCTGAATGAAAATTTAACAGAAATTTAAGCGACACTCTCGGCTTTTCCTCGTGTGCCTCGTACACCACCGTCATTCCGTGATCTATTGCCCAATAGAAGTATGGCAACATGAATTCTATTTGTTAAGCGAATGTTTGACTAATGTTAAAACTTATCTTACTTCCTGCTTCCTTCACACAATAGACCCCCTACTTATAAAAACCCCCAAACGAAGTCTGTTATTGTCAGACGAAACGCATAAAAGATTAAATCAAGTTTTTTAAAATTCCAGTTCGTGCAGAGCTACTCGCTAGTTTATCATTTAAAAAACTGAGTTTTAAAAAAGTCCTCCCGATAAAACGCTCCTCAGCTGAATAGTAATTCAAAATTTAAGTGACACACGCGGCGGTTGCAGCTTGTATCATCATTCTACGATCTATTACTGACCAGGCACAGCGCACCAGGCAACATTGAATTTATTTGTTTTGCACATGCATGCTTGACTACCGTTAAATAATATAAGGATGGGTCAATACTGATACCAAATATTCGATACTGGCGATGCAGAGGTCTGATCGGAGAATATCAATACTAGCGAAAAGTTTCGATGCTTTCAATACTGCCCAAAATAACTCAATATTACTGCGTTTGTCACAAATCACCTCTTCTGGAAGTTTACATTGTCTTCATATAAAAGGGTTATGTGAGTTTCCAGCTTACCAAATTACATTATGGCGAGCCCATTGATCACATCTTTTCAAACTAAATGAACGATTAAGTAAATGAATCGATCGATCTCACATTCATTAGACATGTCAAAAATCACAGTATTGTTTACGGAAAGAACAACGTTGATTGACTAGTCAGGCGATTCCGTAACACTTGAATTTTCCCAAGGTATGGTAGCCCTGTTCTTTATACCCGTTTGAGCTATACCCTCCTGTATCTCCAAACCTCAGCTGCTTAACCGGCAGATGAGTCCTGTTAGTAAGGACACCACTATCTTCACGCCGTACACCGTCATTCACATCACAGTTACAGTACACTGGGCGGTCATCTGGGTTACCAGGCTGTGCACATGTGTTCGTAATTCCGCATGCACACATATGATTTTCAGGTGTTGCACCACTCCAGTAGGTCATTGCCACAGAATCACGTGAAACCCAAAATGCATCTTTCAAAGTAGAACCGCGGCACTCGTACTTTATGAACTGCTCACAGTGCTGGGAAATGTTGACGAGGCTCACCAGCTGAGAAATGGTTGCTCCTTTGTAGTGTATGTCCCGTGAATATGATCCATTACCTTCATATCCGTCAACCAGTGTCCGGCTCTCACTGTCGTGACTTATTACAGTCACGCCAACATCGTCCTTGTCACTCATGTCACAGGTGACATTAAATGCCGACAATCCTCCATCGCCATCGGGATCAATTAGGTATGGTCCAGTTTTGGCATTAGAATCGAGCTTCTTTAAGTGGCTGCAAGATTTTGGGAGCGCTGAAGAGACCGAGGAAAGAAAATTGGAAATGAAGGGTGTGTCAATTTTCGCAAAATATTTTGTGGCCACTGCCTCCTGTAGGAGGCGAAGCTATATATGTTGCTGAGATCAGTAAGTGAGTGAGTGCGAAGTGCATAAGTGCGTAAGTCGAGTGAGTGAGTGAGTGAGTGAGTGTAACAATAGAATTCTAATCTTGGCCCAATTTTGACCTATGTTTCCACAGGGAGCCCACATAAGCGGCGTGTCTGGTCGTTTGTTCGAAATATAAAGAAATGTATGGGAGAATATTGAATAGTCGTAATATCGTGTGACCTGGTGTGAGGTCTATGGCGCATCAGCAGATGAATCGCCGGCGCGAATAGGACCCTGACTCCCCTCTCACATGAGGCATTTGAAACAGGACATTGTTTACCATCATCCAATCAGCGTGGTGCAAACAGCGTGACGGTTGCTTCCTGGCACACCAAATCTGTGCCGCGGATGCCGATCGCTCGGAAAGCTGCAATTCTCGAAAGTTTTTTGGCGGTTAGCGCTTGGATTTTGAATGGATCTTCGATTGAATGACACGAGGAGAAGCGTCAACCTTTTAGTTTATCTGGTGTTTGATTTGGAAGCCGGGTGATTCTAGTTTCTGGGTGAAAATCGGCTTCGCGTTGGAGCGGTCGAGAATGAGCTTTCCACCCTTGTCTTCTTCTTATAACGTGAAGCAACACTCAACGCAGAATCTACCAAATCGCTCAAATTCGCCATTTACAACGACAGAAGCGACAATACACAGCAAGTGAGGTAGGTTTACATTTATTTTGAGCCTAACATAGGCATTCCTCGAGATAAGTTTACGATATTACGACTCTTCAATATTCTCCCATATATTTCTTTATATTTCGAACAAACGACCAGACACGCCGCTTGTGTGGGCCCCCTGTGATGTTTCCCAGTCCTACTTATTGTTTTTTTTTTGGATTATCGACATTCACACTCGACACACAGTTGAGTTCTCTCCTTTTCTGATTTCTGGATTATAGCCACAAGTACGATATGTTTTCAGTTTTTTTCGTGACACTATGGAAGATAGTAGAAAGCGATAAACATCTTACAAGCATTTCAGGATTGTACGTGATTTAAAACAGAAGTTGTTCTTGCAGAAACATCTTGAAAGGTGTGATCTGAACTTCATTAAACTATAGGGAAAATTTTTTCTTTGAAGAGAGAGCATTTTACCGTTTGAATCAGCAAATTGTGTAGATCCGACGATATAATCATTTCACTTCTTGCCGTACGTGACGCCACAAAAGAAGATAAACATCTCAGAATAATTTCACAGTGGCATCCACCGACGCATAATTGTCGCACTGAAGCTTTTTTGCCCTTTTTTGTAAGTTTAAGCGAAAAATCTGTTAACAGGTAACGTATAACAAGAGCAATCCCTAATTTGAACCGCTTACCAAATTTTTGCAAATCGCCAAATTTTCGCCAACCCTAAAAGAACCTAAAAAAATATTTACCTTTTTCGCAATTTTCTCCCGTGTAACGAGCTTGACACAGGCAAACGTATCTCTTATCTGTAAATCCACTAAAACAGGTTGCATCATGGAGACAGGGGTTACTAGAACATGGATTCTAAAGAGATAGAAAAACATTTTAAGTGATGCATAGTCTAGTAAAATCAAAGTGGATAGAAGAGTATTTTATCGTAGAAACTGCGGTTTTTAACAAGGATTTCCAGCCCTGAGAAAAGTTGTCAGTACACATATGTAAAATCGCGACAATTTTTACGTATGTTTGATATCACCAATTATTAAAAACTGAGTCATTGGATAATGCAATTCAAGACTTTTTATTGGCTTAGCCGTTATGGTTTATGAGCCAAGATACCATAATCTACAAATATGGTAAGCGTACGCGTCAGCTTAAAATTAAAAGGGAGCTAAAAAACTTAAGTAAAATTTAAAATTGAATTTAATGTTTTTAATAAAACAATTATTCCACTCGCGCTTGTTGGATATGAGATGATTATAGCCAGCGAGGCGCGTAGCGCCTCGTTGGTTATCTATCATCTCATATCCAACAAACGCGAGTGGAATAATTGTTAATTAGCTGATAGCACGTCACTCGCCTTTTTCGTCGCTCTGTCAAGCTGATGAATGACTTGCAATGCGTTCACTACTCTCAATTAAGATAGATAGATAGATAGATAGATAGTTTATTTAAATATACCTAGCAGCCTTGCGGCTGAATTGCGTATATTACAATAATGTAATTAAATAAATATATTATATAACGTATACAAGAATATTCAAAATTATAACAATTAAAAAATCTATGAGCTTAATTAAGGATTAACATATCATTCTTTATGTATTAAAGCTGTAATTTTATACCGTAGTAGCCCAGTAGAGAAAGTCCTCTTTTGGTGTGAGATCATCAGGATGTTGGGTGTGGTCAGAGTCACTAAGCTGGCAGATCCTCATGCTGTCGTTTTTAGATAGACCGATGTTCACCGACACACAAGAGCTTTCCTGAAGGCACTGGTGTATACAATTACCGTTTAGCTCCATTTCCGTGGTTAAGTTAATTTCTTTAATGACGTGATCCTGCAAAGCAAGACCTCCAATCGGCTTCAAAAAATGCATACTTCGGCAACCAAAAGCTGAAAATAATTTGATTTAAAATGAACAGTGTTATTAAAACTACAGAGAAACAAAACAACTATTTGGTGGGGAAATATGCGGCACTAATACTCATCCTCGGATATTCCCTGTTTCGAGATGTGAACAGTGAACTTCGAGGAACAGATAATGTCCAGTGACAGTTATACGACATGTGAGAGCATGTTTTCTCACCAAATGGACACCATTGTGGTTATTATCCTCAAAATATTTCGTAACTTGTAAGAAAAATGTTTACGAAAAGGCTGGTACCGTTTATTGCGTGGGATACTCACTTTTCAATGTTCTCTGGTACAACTTTATGGAAAATAAACATGTCCCCTCTTCTGTAACACTTATTAAATAAAGCTGTTACTTACTTACTTACTTACTTTCTTACTTACTTACCATCGAAGTGAGCGTCAGGTTTGGGGAATAGTACTCGAGGTATATCCTCGAATATTCTCAGTTGCAGTCGGGGCTTATTTGGTCGCGTGATTCGTTTAGACCCGATAATGCTGCGCCAACAGAAATAGTTGATGGATTATAATAAACAACTATTCACCGAAGTTTTGGAGAATATCCAACGACACTGAGGTAAAAAGTTGTTTAAGCATATATCAAAACAGTGGGATAATATAGCACAAAAAATATAATTTTAACTTATCTATTCCAGCAACGATTATGATATCTTCGGGCGCATTCCCGAGCGAGCTACTTGGAGGTGAATGGCAAAGGATATTCGATGTTTGATCCTTTGGTTTAGTATCTGACTAACACCAATCGGTTAAAAACTGGAGCACGGCTATTGAATTTCTAGCCATCTGATTGGCTGAACTGACCCATGTTATGCGCTTTTATAACCCTTCCATTAAACTTGGCGCGATTTTATTGGCTACTTTACGTCACGTGCTGCAAAATCACAGGACAGTTATCACGCAATAACCACCGTTCGCGTGAAAAAGAAACATAGTCAACACAAGAGTTTCAACTTTTCCGTTCTCCTATTTACAGGGAAGGAAACCAAATTGGTTTTTATTTTTGCTTGCTTGCGTCAGCCACGCGCATTCGCCATCAGATCACCACTGGCTTTTTTACTGTGTTTACGAGCAGTTTAATTGCGCTGTGAAAATTAATGGGAGGGTTATAAAATAAATAAAACCCGTTCTCGCTTGCTGGTATATCGGCTGATAATGCTCTTGGCTGAGAGATTGTCCTCAAAACTTCATATTTGCCCCCGAAGCTTCGCTTCTCGGCCAAATATTCATTTTTCGGAAAATCTCTCAGCCGCGGACATTATCAGCCGACATACCAGCCGCCCGAAGGGGTTTATTTACTTAATAACCTACGTGCTCTCAACTCATAACCTAACTTCGACAAATATGGTCAATGAATTCGTCAGCGAAGTGAAAGAAAAGGAGTGTGGGTGACCTGTGAAGCAATGGCGGAGAAAATCGTTTTGCTCGAGAGCTTACAAGTAAAGAAATAACAAAGTTACAATAGAACACGTGACTCCCAGATCATCGAAGAGAAAGACAATAAATTCTATAGGGAAACATTTCAACGTGCGTAACGGAAATTTAGGTCGTTTTTATTTGCTAATATGATTCGTAAACTCTTTCACACGTCGGCGAGAAAACAAACAACTTGCCGAATATGAGATCATCATAACCTCAAATTCGGCAAGCTTGAGCAGAATAATTGATAAATTTTGGCTAAACGCCGAAGACTCAATCCAGATATCCCATGATAGTCAGTAGGCACTAGTTTTCATTTTCACGCAACAACTCGGAGTGTCAAGCGATGAGCACTGGCTGGTTATGTCATGAAAATTTAAAAACAAACAATTTCTGTAAAAAGAGTTCCGCTATATCAAACGAGAGCCCGCTGTCATCGACTGTTATGCTCCGTTTGAGGGTTGACCTTCGTTTTGCTTCTAGTCATTTTCAGTCATGCCGAGGAAACTGGGATACAAGTTCGGATGGATAGACCACTTAGTTGGATACAGATTTTATTTTACCTAAAGTGGTCAGGAAATGGTCGGGAAAAAAAGATTCGTCAAAAAAAGATTCGTCAAGGTCGGGAAAAGTCTGGGAAATTCACTTCAAGTCAGGAAAAAGTTTTTTTCCGAGAAGTTAGGGAATTTTTTTTTTTTTGTTAATTCACGTACTTTTCTGGGTTTTTATAGACATGAAATTTAAATGAACTAAATTGGGTTTCAGTGAATAAAAATAAGGTCTTATTGGGAGCACATGCGCTTAGTGGCTCTTCATCCATCAAATTCAAGATTTAACCGTAACTTAGAAAAGGTACGTAGATAAAAATGTTCTGGATTTTCTAAATATTGTTTTGTCAAGCGACGACTATCAGCTAATTTGGCCTGCATGAGACTTACTAATAGCATAAATGGAGGTCACTGCTTGAGCTAATTATGGAATTTGTAAATTTGGTCTAAGAAGTTTTACATTTGTCAAGGAATTCATAAAGCCATGACTGTAGCAACCATGTTGAATATACTTCTGTCTCAAAGCTAACTAAAAAACGTTATGTTATATAAAGTGTTGTCATATCACGTTATTGTTTCGGATTTTCTAGACTTTTTGTCTGTTCAAATTTGACAACGATTCAGAACTGATAACAATCACATGAAAACGCGATAAATTTGCATAAATGCTGGAAGACTTTTGAAAAATTACAATTTCCGCACCGCGGTTTTGAAAACTTTTGAATCACTGATATAAACGACGATTAAACAACCAAATGGGAAACTGAGGTAATAATTCGTGAACTTTAGTACTAAAATTTTCAAAAAATTCGTGCCTACACGTTTTTAAATATTTGTCATCTAATTCATAGCTGGTTGTTTGGACTTGAAAAGGAAACTCCTCCACAATTTGTTGAAATGAAATTTCTTAGTGATAAAAATGAAATAGAGATATTGTCATCTGTCTGCTGAAGCGTCAAAAAACAACATGAACGAGACGTTTCGATCAAAACTGGACTTTCACATCTCTAAAAAACTATGGCCTGGCAACGTATCTAAGCTAATTTGTCTTCAGAAAGCGCAGTGTCAATGTCATCCATAACTGCATTTCAGTTTTCTACAAGTTTTCAGGACACAGTGGAATATCTTTCTCTGTTTGTGAAAATTTTTTTTACTTCCGAAAACGCTTCCTTCTTCCTAGTTCTTCTACATTTGAAAGAAACACATTTCTTTAACTATAATAAATTATGAATGCCAATTCAAAGGGCGAAAGCACTCAGAAATTACGGGAGACTGACATTTTCGGCATTCGTTTTCATACCTGTTATCTCCGATGAAGTTTATTTTTGCATTCCCAATGCTTAATGCGACAAATCACGCTCACTATACTAAACTTAAGTTCTCAACTTATTATCAAATATTTCTCATCCCTTGCAGGATTGCAGGATTCAATCAATTTTTCTTCTAAATATGTTCGCCTTGCGGATAAAGTTGAAGTTTCCTAATAAACCAACTTGAAAGTGTTATAAATATTTCATTTCATCTCGAGCAGCTGGCAAGACATATTTCGTTAAGCCAGAAATTATAGCCGGAGTGTGGAGTTTAATCAAGAATTCTGGCCACAGCTTTTTTATTTCTTCATCTATCGTTTTCTCTCACTTCACGGATTTAAAAGTTCCGATGGTTCACTAGTTTAAACACTTCAAGAGCAGATGCCTTTACTGTTCCCTTTAAAATTTGTTCTTGATGAAAATAAATTACAAAGCTTGGATTCGTGCGCTGACGTGTCATACAGCAACAAAGACTTTTTAACCTTAACTGCGCTATGGCCTGGCAACGTATTAATGCTAATTTGTCTTCAGAAAGCACATTCTTCGTTCTTCATAATTTAAAAAAAAGCCACAAACTCAAATTTGTCATAAAATAACAAGTAATAATGTCCTCCCAGCCTGATGAGATGAGAAATTGCATTGCTAATACGTTTCTCGAGTTGAGTTGTCAGTCAATTGCCTCTAAAAGTTTGTTCGCAGTACCGTTCTCACAGTCATTACGGCAAAGATAGAGAATTAAGAACGCGGAGATATAATTTTGCTAAAACAAGACGTCCAGATTGTAAAAACCTAGCGCCAAATGATTATGTAATGCAGGTATTTTCTGGTCCAGAAAATTCTCAACATCTTTGGATAAGGGCAGGGCTTACCTAATTGTGTCTCCATGAACACCTTCCATCTGGTGATTATCTAAACGGCTCAAATTATCGCTATCTTTGTCAAATTGCACTCACCTGCACCAGAAAAAACCGATGACAATCTGTTTACCATCAAAATGTAAAAGATTAAAGGACAAGTTGTAGTTCCAATCTTGAGAAAAGTCCAAGGACTCATTCTTATGGAAATACTTGGAGCAGTTTTAACAATATGCAAAACACCACAGCTGCCCACAAGTTTTATATATTTTTTTAAATGTCTCCCTCAAACAGGAAGACTTTTAAATGATTTAACAGGTTTTATAATAAACATGAAAAAAACGCGCTTCTGATTGGCTGAAAACGCGTGCATTTTTGTCATGTTACACGTGTTACACGTGAAAATTACAAACAGCACGCGCTGTCAAAATTTCGCCTGTCTTGACTTCCTGTGATGCTGTAGACTACAAGTAGTCCTTCCTTTTCGACGAGGTCTGTGGCGTGAGTCAAAATGGTGAATAAAATTGATGTTAGCGCGCCTTTTGGAACTCTTGGGGTGACGCCGGAGCTCCGCAGGAGCTCCATCAGTAAGGCGCTCGAAAAGTAGAAGCTACAGACTAATTAAACCCAAGAGTTTGACCTTGCACGGCTGAGTGGTTTTCGGGCGTCAAATTCTCATCTCAAGAAAGCGATTCGTTATCTTAATTACCAGTCAATCTTCTCTAAGTAAAGAGGATAATATGTACACCAAATTTATGGAATAAAAATATTGGTCAACACGCTTGTGCATGCTGTGTACACCAAATTTATGCAAGAAAACAGAAAGGTAAACATGCTCGTTCAAAAGGCAAATTGTTTCGTAAACTTTGCCCCGTTTACGAGGGGTTTTTTGACATGCTAATACTCTCGTACAGTAGACTCGACGTGTGTTAAAGCAAAGCGTTTAATCAAAAGTCTCTCTCATTCGTCTTACAACGGTGTGTAAAAGACTCTCTCGAAAAGGTGGGGCCCTAGTGTTAGATATGGAGATATCGCGTAAGAGAACGTCTAATCGGATCTCCCATTGGTCGTTGCTACGTGATAATCAATGAAAGTTCGTTCAAGGTTACCTCAATCAATGATGTTAAGAAACTAAACATCTGTTCTACTCAAATTACGAAGTCTCCGACAAATTGCACCTGTTTTCCTTGTCCATTACTTGAAAAAACCTAATCATTGCCAGAACTCTGGGACATTTAGAGCCCGCGCATATCAGCGGTAATCTTACAGAAAACAATGGCGGCCGTAGGCTCCAAGAGAGAGCGTTCGATCATAAATTACAAGGATTTGAATGAAATATCGTGTGTTCTTTTGTATGACACTGCCAGAAAAAGTAAAGGGAAGTTTTTTTGAAGTGGATAGGCTCATTGAGAAGAGGAAAGTTGGCCATGTGAGTACATGTCAGAACGAAATGTTTTTTCGATTAATTTGATTTTGTTATTTTTTTGGGATGATCGTGAGACATGTCTGTTCTTTCATTGTCAGAAAGAGGGGTATCTTGTGAAATGGAAAGGTTGGCCACTGCAAGCCTGCAGTTGGGAGCCAGAAGATCACCTCACACCACCACGGTGAATGTTTGCGTTATATAACTGATTCAGTTACTCAATGTCCTTCTTCTCGTCTTTTCTTTCCTTTTTTCACTGAGTTTACCATGTACAACCGTTGATGTAATACAGAAATAAATGCAGTTTTACGATCCACAAGCTTCTAGTTTTATTTTATTTCAAAAGTCAAAACTTACGAAAAGCCTGTCAAGCCGGATAGCTACCGGTTAGAGGTGGCTGGAAGAAACTTCTACCACGCCATGCTAAGAAGTTTGAAAGGGAAGTCTTCTACTCCTGTATATGTACAAATTGACATTGATGTGCAGAGGTATCTATGGAGAGATAGAGGGGTTGTATCTGAACACCCTGGATACAAACTTTACAATAAAGTAGACTTCTTCCTTTTTACCACCCTTCCTGAGAGCGGGTGGTATTACCTTGATCTCCATAGACAGGGTAAATCTGTGGATTTCCCTTTGAAAATGAAATCCCTTTTAAGCTGGACTCAGATTCAATACACTAAAGATAATGGAATGCTGAAGCAGGCACCACAAGCACCAGTTGAAAAAGTGATAATACACTTTTGCAAGAAAGCATGCAATATTACAAAATTGTGAAGCTCGTTAATTACAGAATGCAGGGCCACTGTTTTGTTCATCATCAATGCCTCTCCAATTGGCCCAGTTCCAATGAGAGATTGGACATTTCCTAGAGCTTCAATTAGAATTAGTGTATTGGCTTAAATTTTAAAACCCTATCATCAAAAATCAATCATTTGTATTGTCAGAAATAGCTTTCCTGAGAGTTTCCCTCAGCTTGTCTTCTCTCCTACATTTGGTAGCAATTCCCATTTCTTTGAGTATGGTTTTTATCTCAGGGATGG
This sequence comes from Stylophora pistillata, assembly GCF_964205215.1. Taxonomy (NCBI): domain Eukaryota; kingdom Metazoa; phylum Cnidaria; class Anthozoa; order Scleractinia; family Pocilloporidae; genus Stylophora; species Stylophora pistillata. The sequence continues at coordinate 29,976,383 of NC_142521.1, read as the reverse complement.
TCATTGTGTCCACATCACCCTCAGTAATTGGTGGTTCATCATCTTATGTTGAGGCAACACACAGTCGTGGTCTCTTTCCTCTTAGCTCAAAGATGTCAGCTTCCCAATACTCATCTTTTTTTTTTTTTTTTGGTATACTGGTGTGGTTGCCTTTCGACATCTTGAAGATGTTCAATTCTTTTCAGGGCTAGAATTGCCTCTTTGCATGCATCATGCTTGTTGCATTTGTTGTGGTATATGGAGCGTACAGTATCATTAATTTTTTCAACTCCTTGGCCTGTGAATAATTTAAAAGGGGTCTTGTCTCTGATGAATTGGGGTAGGTGGTAGGCCAATATATGAAAGTATGGGGTGACAGAAGGATTTTCATATCCAATGACCTCTCCACCAAGTGATAGATACAATTTTATCCACTCTGTTGCCTGTTTAGAATTAAGTAACAACAAATTAGTTTTTGTGCAAACCTAGGAATTGTACTATTAATTAAAACCATAACCATGTTAGCAATTACTTGAAAGGAGTTAAAATGAGAAGAAAATTCAACTTACATTCTTAAAGAAGGAATCTATGCGATTTTGACGTAGCTTCCAAGCTGGTAATGTTTGGTATACGTTGTCAAAACCCTATAAAAATATAAGGATTGCCAAAGTTTTTAGTTTGTAATTTATTAACATACATCATTCCTCTACAATCGAAAGGACAAATGTATGGAATTTATCATGTGTTTGAAGATAAGAGACAAGCTAAGGTTCTTCAGTATGATGCCACTGTGTCAGACCAGAGAAAATGTAACTTAGCTGAAAAACAACAAAAAAAACACCTTCCATATTTTGGTGATTGAATCACAGTGTTCTGGATCAAGGATCTGTGGGAACTTCTTGGGAAGGCTTTGGAGCACTTTTTTCTTCTCATTCCCAACCATGCTTGTCCAATCATACAAGCCACTTGGCGTTCCATCAGCATTGCGCTTCTCTCATACACTAAAGCTCACCCCACAACTGTTAATCGCCTCTATGGTTTTTTGCAGGGTTTTGTGTTTTCTGGCCGATGGTGCCTTGTTAAGGTTGTCTTTCTTGTCTTTCTCAATTGCATTGTTGAGAAGGTTCTTCTCCAATCTATCTGTAAACAGACAGAAAAACACCCCTTTGCTTTCAGTCTTTAAAGTATTTTCAAAAGATTTAAGCCAAGTTCTGTTTCCTTAGAGTGTGGCAAGGACTTACTCTTATCCCCAAATTGTTATTTGTGAGCCAGGGGAAATCTGGGGACAAGGTTAAATAGGACTACATCCCAGGGACTTTAACATACATGTTGATTCTAAATGGATGAAGTACCTGTAACTCGAAGCTGTAAGTGAACCTCATCCACCCTTAGATTCTCAATTGGAATTTTTAGCAGAGCAGATCTGATGCATCCATAGTTGTTGTTTGATTTATTGGCGAGATCTTTGTTTTCAGCCAGCGTTCTCCAATTCCCATCCATCCAGTAATAGTTTTCTGGCTTAGTTGTGTCCCAGCTGTTGAAATAAACATAATTTGTTATTTTAAACTATTGTTCAGTTTCAATAAGAGGTGAATATTCCACCATTAAGACACATCTATTATATAAGAAAGGAAAGCAGGCTCTATGATTATAGCTAATTGTAATTTTTTGTTTTTACCGGGCATCCCTATCTATTTTGTAGTATATGGAGGCATAGTCAGCACATGCACTGTTCATCCCAAGAACTAGAAGAAGGACCTAAGCAATATAATTCATAACTGAAACACTTGATAATTTTTAAATTACAGTACTGCATTCACTTGAATATGTGCCACATTTAGTGCTTATTAAACCTGTGATTGTGGTAAGTGCTTATTCAGGAGCAGTGTTTATTTTAAGAATGCACTTTTAATACTTGAATGAATACAATACTGTGTGCAGCCCAGGCATGAAATCATGTAATTTCATTGGTTGCATAAGCAATTTAGATTAGTTTTCTTTGCCACTTGAATCTCATCAATTTTAAAAATTTTGTTAAAGGGGTGCAACATATACTGTTAAGTCCATATAACATGTTGGAGTGTTTGGGGTGCTTATTTCAATGTATGGCAAGATTTCCATAATTATATAAATTATGTTTTCTCTTACCTTGTAATCACCAGACAAATAGAAGTCCAAAGGTACCTTGTGACCATCCACCTCAATTTCTCCTTCATTATCCAGCTCATTAATTTCAGCAAACAGATCTTTGCAAGAAGCTTTCAGAGTATCATAATCCTCACTTCCAGAAACAATTCCAACTGTGTGATTTCCTGTTAAGATGCATAGTTTTACATAATTTGTAAAACATTTATGCCTACTGAAAGTTCCTTAGCAACATTTACCTTGCACAGCTTCATTGCAAATAAGTGACTTAGCTTTATGGATTCTGTGCCTAATAAAGTATCCATCTATCTAATGTATCTATCCATCTACCTTTGCAGGACATTACTTTCTCTCCATCAGATAGCAAGGCAAATGAGATAACAATGAAATTTGTTATCCTTGACATTTTAGTACCATCACCAGATACCTTGACTTGTTTTTTCCAAGTTCACAATTTTCTCTCTAGAAAAGCGGGCAATGTTAGAATTTGCCAAGAGTTACAATTTTGCAGATAATTATGTTTTTGGAGCAAAATGAGAGTTTGTGTGGGAGGGGAAAGGGAAAGAAAGACTTGTTATGTGACATTATGCAACATTCATAACTAGTGTTACCAAAGGTAAGTTCCACCAGACTTACTGTTGACAAACCTAAGTCTAGGTACCATGCTTAGGTGTTATAGCAGAGCTGCTGAAGCTATGGCAGGACATACAGAGAGGGGTGGGGATAACAATTGGCTAAGCTCCTTTTTTAGGAATTGCTTTTGCAAGATTATTTATTTAAACTATATATACCTTCTTTTTAATTTGCACTCGAAGCTCTTCTTTGAAGCTCATTTGGGCTCCTGCATTTTTTCCTGGTGTCTTTGATATGTGAAAAAGGAAAGAGTACCATATAACCCCATACATTAATTATGCATTCAATTTCATTAATTATGTATGCACCCCATTGTTTTTAAGACAATGACTTATTCCCACGGGTTTAACATATATACATTACTAATAAGTACTTACTACTTCAATAAAAGAGAAATTGATTGAAAGCGGCTTTTTCGTCTCCATTCCTTTCTCACGTTCTTCTCCCCTCTCCCCTTCGTTCCTAACTTCTCCTCTGTTTTTTTTTTTTTTTTTTTTTTTTTTTTTCCATTTTACCATCTTGGCAGTTCTGCTGAGCCTTGAACCATCGCTCCTCAGACAACGCGTTATTATGAGACAATTATCAAACGATAGCCTTACCACTATGCTACGCAAACCAGTTAGGAGTTCCTCTCCAAAAGCTACATTTTCTTTTACCTTTCAGTAAAAAAATTTTCATAACAATATGTGTATTGATATAATGCACCAAAGGTCCCCTTTGCACTAAAGAATGCATTTCTTCTTCTCTACGATTGGCCAAATACCACATAGAAAACAAAATTTACTCATACCTCTTTCTAATAACATCAACGAAAGAAGAAGATAGAAGGAAGAAGAAGAACAACAACTCGGAGATGGGGAGACTGAATTTTATTCGACTTTCTCGAATATTATCGGATCACGACCGGTGCATACAGTGGTGTAAGGATCACAACCTGCTTGTGACGTCGGTAAAATGTCCTCGAGCTGGGCGCAGCATTGAACTTAGCTGGACGCGACGTGCTTCATCGCGAGACGGGTACGAGTGGCGATGTTCAAAAAAGGGTTGCGATGGAATGGCTTCAATGCGCCGGAATTCACCGGTGCGCACACACATGGTATCGAAAATACATGGTGGGGAATCAAGCGAGGTTTGCCCCAAACAGGAACATCCAAAGGACTTTTCGATGGCTACCTACAAGAATATATGTGGCGTCAGCACTACGGAAACGATCCCTTTGGAAACATCGAACGTATCGCCCAACTTTGTGAAGTCCAGAAAGACTAGATACAAAGGTTTCTTTGCATCGCTGTATGCACCGGCCTTCACGAACAATTTTCATCACTAGGACACGAAAGGATAATGAAAGAATCAACCAAAATCACAAGAACAGGTAAGACACAACATTTATTTAAACTTTGCATTGACAAACTTCAAAGCCTGACCGTAGACTTAACGTTATTTTCCGGCCAATTTTACGCTTTCAAAGCGAAACTGAACATTCAGTTATATTTCAAAATTAAAAACCTCTGGAAAATTACTTGAGTTTTCTGTTTTGCAAAGCCAAAACGCGCCAAATTTACCCTGTTTCAAAAAAGACTTAGAAAAAAAATCCAAATTTTCAAAACAAAGACTACTAGTCTCTGCGGAGTTCTATTGTTATCGCTATTGTTTTAATTGAACAAAGACTGAATGCATAATTAATGTATGGGGTTATATGGTACTCTTGCCGTGAAAAATCTTGTTCAAGTCACTTCTGCATTGTTTGATCAAATAGCTTCTTGGGGCATCATCTGCAATCATTGACACTTCATGGTAAGCTGCATCCCCAACACAAAACTTGTCCATGATGTAAAGAAGGGAGCGCACATTGTCTTGACGTTCCTGTGATAGATCATGAAATGATGTTCCGTTGTCTTTTCCGTAGCCAAGTTCAGTGGATTTCCCATCCTTATCTTTGACTTTGACAGATTCAAGTGTCAAGCCAAATGACTCCAAGAACCACAGGGCCATTGCAGCCCTGGTTTTTACTTCTTTTATCTTCCGGTTCCCTTGACGTTTACCAACCTCGTGTATAGGCCGGCCATTATTTCTTAAGTTTCCACTGCAGTTAGTGCATATAATAACGTCCTCGAGGAAATCTACGGTGGCTTCAAAGGGACATACACTTTCCTCTCTTTTTTTTCACTTGCGACTTAGCTGCTACTTTCTTGCTACTTTCTTGCGACTTAGCTGCGACTTTCTTGCTACTTTCTTGCGACTTAGCTGCAACTTTCTTGCTACTTTCTTGCGAATTAGCTGCGACTTTCTTGCTACTTTCTTGCGACTTATCTGCGACTTGCTACTTTCTTGCGAATTAGCTGCGACTTTCTTGCTACTTTCTTGCGACTTAGCTGCGACTTTCCTGCTACTTTCTTGCGACCTAGCTGCCTGGCTACCTAGCTGGGCCGAGTGGAACGCAGGCTAGGTTCTTTGGCTAACAACGTCGACCTGTCTACTAGATGAGTCAAGAAACGAAGTGGAAAATCTGTACTTTGCGAAATAAGAATCTGTAGTTTGCCAAAGGACTTTATCTCTGCGTCTGCTGAACAATGCCAGGTCAGAGTGCCCGGGTAATGCGTGAAAAGTTATTGGGGGGGAGGGGTGGGGAGATCTCGAAATGCAGGAATTTTTTTCGTCATCATTTCTCGTATGAGTTTTTTTGGCCATAGCATGGATATGTTTCAGGGTTAATTGGCGTGCATGGTTTTTTTTTTTTTTTTTTCATTCAATTTTCGCTTTCGCGAATATTTTTTTTTCATTCAATTTTCGCTTTCGCGAAAATTTTTTTTTGTACGTCGCTAACCCTCACCTCTTAAATACTTTAATTTTTCGTCGTGTTTTAGCGAGGAACACGAACCGAAATCAAGGCCTTTTCTCTTTTTATATGCCTTGATGATACCACATTTGTATTGAAAAGTGTCAATACTCTTATGGAGGTGGTCTGCCTGAAAATTCAGACTGTCTAACTCTCTCTCTCTCTCTCTCTCTCTCTCTCTCTCTCTCTCTCTCTCTGTCTAACTCTCTCTCTCTCTCTCTCTCTCTCTCTCTCTGTCTCTCTCTGAATTTGGTACCCCTTGCTCTTCAGATGACCTCTGAGCATTCTTAGGCCCAATCCTGGATGTTGATGTTGTTGCTGTATACTTTTCACCAGGACATCAAGTCTATGTTCGCCAATTACAAAGTATGTCCCTGTGGGCAGAAAAAAAATGGAATCATATTAAAGAGTTGTATACCATTGATTAAAAGTTTAGACCAAATTCGATGTATTGAATAAAACAAGCATTTCTGTGGGTTTATTCACCAGAGCCTCGAGGTGAAGTCTGGTCTCCGACTGCATTTTAATAATGTATTGACTTCCGTCTACTTACCCTGGCGTTTTTCTCAGGAAGTGGTACGTATGGATTTGGTAAATCTAATTCTAACTAGAGATAGAATTATGAACCACTTCATTAGCTTTAGATTCAAAATGATACCAAAAATTCAGCTTTGCCCTCACCTGAAATGGTAATATCAAAGAGGGACATCCTTCTCTCTGTTGTCCTTCTTGACGCTCCTAACAACTCGCTTATTTGGGGAACGGTGAAGCCACTATCAATGAGATAGGACAGTTGTCCTTCCTTTATGTCGAAGGAAGGTCGTCCCAGACGACCGCTGTAAATTTTGGTTCCTTTGCAATCATTTGACCGAACATCCATTTCGCGCTCTACATCCTTTAAATAGTCTACGGCCGATCCAAGGCCAACGAGTTCTGCGTTGTTTACGATTGACCTGTTTAAGTACTCTAAACGGACAACCAGACTATTGCAATCGTGAGAACCTTGTAAATTATCTAACCTTTGTATGGTATCCTGTAAAACGGACAAAATCGTACTTTCTCGGCCAGCCATAATGATTGCCTGAAAAGTACAATTGCTCGGAGAGCAACAAATTTGGCGCCCTTTTCACGAAAACGACCGAGAGAGGCCTGAAACTCATTTTCGTACCCATACCAAACGGACGCTGAGTTTGAATGTCGAAAGTGAATGTCGTAACTTTGAACGTCGAGAGTGAATGTCGAAAGTGAATGTCGAAACTTTGAACGTCGAGAGTGAATGTCAGAATTGATATTTCAACCGGCGAATTGTCGAATTGAAAGTTGGAATTGACGAATCGAATGTCTGAAATGACGAAGTGAATGTTTGATTGACAAATTGAATCTTTGAATTGCCGAATGGGACGTTTGAATTGCCAAATTGAGTGTTTGAAGTGACGAATTGAATGTTTGAAGTGACGAATTGAATGTTTGAAGTGACGAATTGAATGTTTGAATTGACGAATTGAATGTATGAAGTGACGAATTGAATGTTTGAAGTGACGAACTGAATGTTCGAACAACAAGTTTAAATTTTGGTGGGGTTGGATACCCATAATTTACTGATACTAGCATTTAGTTTCAGGTAAGATGTTTCTGGTGGGGTAGAATTGTGCTGCAAAATTTAGCTTGTTTACTGCAACATGTCATTTTATCGGGGAAGGCCTAATTAATAGGGACAAGCAAATCCCTCATTGTTCTGGAAATATACCCTTTAAACACAAGATATTATTCATAGAGAACTTCCAAAGGCAAAAAACGGATATTAACATGGCATTTGACACAGAAAGTAAATACGATTTGAAGATCTTTTCGACTTTAGCCAAAAGAGCAACCTCAAGGTAAAAACACCACTATCGATCAAATATACTTTATGCAAATGTGTTGCACAGATTTTACAAGCAACCCTTCCAAAACCAACCCTTCCAAAACCAACCCCTCCAAAACAAACGTTCCAATGATAACTCTGTGTTAGGCGTTTTTCTGACTGCGTGTGCATTGCTAAAGCGATACACAGAAAGTTGAAAGCAAGCTTTAACTTTTAAATGGTGAAAATATTTCCTGCCTATTCTTGTGACCACAACAGATCATAGCGATGAGATCCAGACAAAGGAAATGAATTATGTCACTGAATAGCTCAGCTCACAATTCTTTGTTGATATCGTCTTAGCGTGCGTCAATGTGGGGTTGATTCGATTGCAACGCTTTGCGACACCCTAATTTAATGACATCATTGACATGAGGGACAGTTCCCTTATGCTCTGATTTGATTAGCGCGAGATACATACCCTAATGCTGCAATCTGCCCGGTGCGAGATACATAGCTTAATGTGGCGATCCGATTGGCGCGAAATACATACCCAAATACAGCGATCTGATTGGTGCAAGCAACATATCAGTCGATACACTAATATAAAGTTATCTTTAATCCATAAAGAAAAAAAAAACTAAAACATGTAGGACTGATTGTTAAACATGGCAGATCAATTGGCGAGGACTTTGTGGAAATTACGGCTAATTTTCTCTAGGACGTAGTCCATTAATCAAAATTGTTGAACTACAGAAGATTTTCTCTTAAAACTGAACTTACTGAATTTTATGAGAAACGTTATTAAATATGAAGTTTATTTTGCAACCTTGGAGTTGACACGACGAAATGACCAATGATATTCTGCGCAGTATATCAACGAATTCAGCTGATTTGTGTTAAGACATGGATTTGAAAGCGTCAAATATAATATAGAGAATGATCACATCTTGGACATTTTAGATTGGATTTATTCATCTGTTTTATTTTTATGGGAAAGCAATCGTAATATACATGTTTTGAAATAGCTAATAAAATCTCTGAGGATTACTGAACTCGGCAAGGGCGCTATATCTTCGTTCTGAATACGATGAGCTTCTAGTACCAAAACCTGTTTTATGTTTGGTATGCCTTGCTCTTATGAAAATATATTTTATCAGCGTTTGGGACATGAAGGGTTGATAAAAAGAAAAATATCGCGTAGTTCCTCCTAAATGCAGCTCTTTTTGTCCAGAACAACAACAACAACGTCAAAAATTTTGTGAGCGTTAACAGACCCTTCATTTCAAATGTTCTTTTCTCAGTCTCTGCAGCGATTCCAAAATCTTGCAGCGACTTAAAGAAGCTCGATCCTAATGCAAAAATTGGATCACACCTGATTGATCCTGATGGCGAAGGAGGTTTGCCGCCATTTAATGTCGTCTGTGACATGAGTGACAAGGACGGTGTTGGCGTGACCGTTATAAGTCACGACAGCGAGAGCCGGACAATGGTGGACGGATATGAAGAACAGGGATCATATTCACGTGACATACACTACGAAGGAGCAAGCATCTCTCCGCTGGTGAGCCTCATCGACATTTCCCAACACTGTGAGCAGTTCATAAAGTACGAGTGCTATGGTTCTAAATTAAGATATGCCGCCTGTTGGGTTTCACGTGATTCTGTGAAGATGACCTATTGTAGTGGTGCAACACCCGGAAGTCATAAGTGCGCATGCGGATTGAACAACACATGCGCACCACCAAGTGGCTCAGCAAATAGCCCAGTCTACTGTAACTGTGATGCGAATGACAATAAATGGCGTGAAGATAGTGGTTTCCTTACCAACAAGATTCATGTTCCAGTTGAGCAGCTGAGGTTTGGAGATACAGGTTCTGCCTCGTCATCATACGCACTACGAAGTCACGTGAGAAAGCACCAGCCGCTCAAGTGGTCAGTGCACTTCCCGCCTTGCTCGAGTCGGTCAGCACAAAAAACGGGCGCGGTGTTAGAACAGTTAATTCGGAAAAATTTCTCAATTTAGCCGTGAGGTACATTAGAAGGTGTCTACGTACCAAACTGGAAGCAAAACAAATCGTCAATAGAGCCGAAAATGACAGAATCTCAACTTGCTGAAAATGGCGCTGCGCCAAGCAACAGCGAGTCGGCCATCGTCGCGGCCATCAGTTCCATGAGCGAGCTGCTAGTTTCTTCCATCACTTCACTGAAGTTTACCATGACTGAATCCCTCGGTCAGATGAAGGACACCATTGACCACCTCGCAATCGAGGAAGGTTCTTTAGAGGAAAATGCTGAAACTGAAGAACAGCTAGAAATAGCCGCCTACATGGACCAACGATCCACACAGCAGTCGGACAAAAACCAGCAATCTGGGTCCGCAGCGTCAAATAGTGGGGCTAAAAAGCCTACAAGTTCTCAAACAACTGAGCAGAGCATTAACACTCTGATAAATCAGAGCTCTGAATCTCAGCGTGATGTTCCTGATGGGGAAATTGACCTACTGTCAGGCATTGCGAACGATCTCAAACTTGATCAAAAGAAGGCTCCTGCTATAAATGAGCAGATCGCCAAAATTGTCCATGGCTTAATGAGAGAAAAGCTTACGGACGAAGTTCTGACGGCGACACAGAATCGCTATAATACGCCAGAAAACTGTGAATGTCTCACCAGCACGAAGGTCAACCATCTCATTTGGGATAAACTTAAACCCGACACGAGGTCTGCTGATATCAAGTTGCAACGAGTGCAATCCAACCTTGTCAAAGGGCTCATTCCTGTAGTTTCTATGGCTGAGAAACTTGTGCAGGCACGGGATAAAATTCCCAAAGATGCCTTGGATGCCCCTGATTTAATAAGAGCGGCCACTGATGCCATTGCTCTGATAGGTGCCGCTAATTTCGAGTTAAACATGCGGCGCCGGGAGAACATCAAGCCCGAGCTAAACGAAGACTACAAGCATTTGTGCTCCAGCTCGGTCCCATTCACAGACTTCTTGTTTGGCAATGATGCCGATTTGTCTAAACAACTGAAAGATCTCGCGGAAGCGACCAAGGTCAGCAAAAAGCTTAACCCCAAAGTGGAAGGCCACAAAAGCAATGGATACAGAGGTTACAAACACGCAAAGTCCAAAGGATTTGGCTACAAGTACTCCTCGCGTGGTCCAGGCACTCAGATCAATAAACATTTAAACTGGAAAAGGCCCGGCCCCCCTTACAACAAAAAGGACGAGGGGAGGAGGCCAAACAAATAGGGCCAGAAAACCCCTTAAATGAGGTAAGCTATAGCACAAGTTATTTTCGAGCTGGTAGATTGCAACAATTTGTCCCAGCATGGAGAGATATAACTGACGACCCAGAAGTTTTAGATTGGGTTGAGCACTGTCATTTAGAGTTCGTAGATGATGTATCCCCAGTACAGGAACTGGGTTATAAGGTCATCAAATTCAATGATACCGAATCTGCTATTATAGATTCTGAAATTGTTAAACTCCTTAATAAAGGTGTAATTGTGGAGTCTACTCACTCTCAGGGAGAATTTGTATCATCCATTTTCCTTAGACTCAAAAAGAATGGAGTGGACTACAGGATGATCCTAAATTTAAAGGAGTTAAACCAGTTCATTGTTTACCGGCACTTCAAAATGGACTCACTCAAGACAGTGACAGATCTAATGACCCAAGGATGTTTTATGGCATCTGTTGATATAAGAGATGCATACTATACAGTGCCAATTGCCATAGAACATCAAAAATACTTGAAATTCATGTGGCGGGACAAATTGTATCAATATACCTGCCTACCAAATGGGTTGGCATCCGCCCCTAGAATTTTTACAAAACTGTTAAAACCAGTGTTTAATGTACTCAGGCAAAAAGGTTATTTGTCTTCCTTGTACATAGATGATTGCTACCTTCAAGGAGCTTCATACGGGGAATGTTACGAAAATGTACTAGAAACTGTTATGTTGCTCAGGGAACTTGGGTTTCCTATTCACGAAGAAAAATCAGTGCTTGTACCATCTCAGGTCTTGACATGCCTGGGATTTGTACTTAACTCAATCACAATGACTGTGCAGCTTACTGACAGCCGAAAGGAGAAACTGAAAAATGCCTGTCTCAACCTAGTTAACAAAGAGAACTGCACAGTCCAACAAGTGGCAGAGGTCATTGGGCTGCTAGTGTCAAGTTTGCCAGGGGTAGAACTTGGCCCTTTACACTATCGCAGTCTTGAAAGAGATAAATCTAATGCCTTGAGAGAAAACAAAGGCAACTTTGGGTCTTCAATGACCCTCTCCCCCAGTTCTAGGGCAGAACTCAATTGGTGGATAACTAATGTGGATACCTCAAACAAACTTATTTCTCATGGTGAACCAGAACTCCTCATTCAAACTGATGCCTCTACCCATGGCTGGGGAGGTGTGAGGGGAGACCAGAGAACAGGGGGGAGGTGGAACCAACAGGAAGCACCCCATCACATTAACTATCTAGAATTATTGGCTGTACTCTTAACGTTAAAGGCTTTATGTGGAGAATGTGCTAATTTGCACATTCGGGTTCAATGTGATAATACCACGGCAGTTTGTTATATCAACAATATGGGTGGCTCAAAGTCCCCCGACTGCAACTCAGTCACAAAACACATATGGGATTATTGTGTTGAGCATAACATTTGGTTAAGTGCCTCACATCTGCCAGGATGTGAAAACACTGAAGCAGATAGAGAATCTAGGCACTTTAATGACCATACTGAATGGAAGTTAGAGTCAAAAATATACCAGTCAATAACCAAGCGACTTGGTCAGCCAAGCATTGATTTGTTTGCATCTCGCTTAAATAAACAATGTACAGTCTATGCCTCCTGGAGGCCTGATCCAGATGCACTGTTTGTTGATGCATTCTCTGCCAACTGGAATACTTTCTTCTTTTATGCTTTCCCTCCATTTAGTCTGATTGGGAAATGTCTGGAAAAAATTCAAGCAAACAAAGCAGAGGGAATACTGGTGGTGCCCTTCTGGACATGCCAAAGCTGGTATCCCAAACTGATGCGACTACTTGTGGCTCCTCCACTGATCATCACACCCAGGGCAACACTCCTAACACTACCAGGGTGCCAGAAACTTCATCCACTGAGGAAAAAGCTGAATCTGTTAGCATGTCATTTATGCGGAGACTCTACAAAAACAGAGGCTTTTCTGAAAGAGCAACCAACATTGTCTTGCAATCCTGGCGCCAGTCATCCCAGAAACAGTATGATGCCCACATCAGGAAATGGCTTTTCTTCTGCACTAAAAGGCAAGCGGATCCTATTTGCCCTACTATAGGTTTGGCTGTGGAATTTTTGACAACCCTTTATGATGAAGGATTGAGCTACAGCAGTATAAACTCTGCAAGATGTGCCCTGTCTGCTATTTTAGACAGTCCTGACTCAGTTCACCATACCTTTGGTGGGCACCCTGATGTCAAGAGGTTCACGAAGGGCGTCTTCCAAAATAGGCCCCCTCTTCCTCGTTATGGAAAAACTTGGGATGTCAACTTGGTACTCCAGTACATTGGCACTATGGGCAACTCCCAAGAACTCTGTCTTAAGGACTTGACATTGAAACTCGTGATGTTAGTTGCTTTAACCACAGCCCAGAGAGGGCAGTCATTGTACTTTTTAGACACTCTGAACATGGTACAAGAGGAGACTGCTTATACGTTTCTGCTTGATAGTAATTTAAAACAAAGCAAACCTGGCAGGTCAACCTCTGAATTAGTTGTTAAGTTACATGCGTACCCACATGACCGCAACCTTTGTGTAGTCAATGCTTGTTCAGTATACCTTGATAAGACTAAGTCACTACGTGGCAGTGAATCTCATTTGCTCATAACTCATCAGAAACCACATAAGAGAGCCAGCAGAGACACAATAAGACGCTGGATCCAGCAAATGATGTTGAAGGCTGGCATAAGATTTAATGTTTACAAGCCTCATAGTACCCGCTCAGCTGCAACCTCCAAGGCTAAGGTCAACAATGCCTCCCTTGCTGAGATAATGCAAACTGCTGGGTGGAGTTCAGCAGCCACTTTCGCTCGGTTTTATGATAGGGAGATTGAACAAGGTTCCTTGTTTACTAACAGGGTACTCAGCTTAAGTTAAATTGGTATTAAAGAGCTTCTTCTGATTATAGCGTGTGCTATCAGTTGCTTTGAAATCTCACGTGACTTCGTAGTGCGTATGATGACGAGGCAGAATCAAAAATTAAACGAGACTTACCTTAAGTCGATGTTTGATTGGGATTCTGCCGAGTCATCAGTAGCACAAGAAGTCACGCCCATACCCTGTAGAGGTATTTATACCCGCCCACACTTCTTGTGCTACTATTCACCTGATTAGCACACTCAAGGCTTTAAAGACTGACCACTTGAGCGGCTGGTGCTTTCTCACGTGACTTCTTGTGCTACTGATGACTCGGCAGAATCCCAATCAAACATCGACTTAAGGTAAGTCTCGTTTAATTTTTGATTATTACGCAGGACAATATGACGAGCAGGGCTACCATACCTTAGCAAAGTTTAAGTGTTACGGAATCACTTAATCGGTCAATCAGCGTTGTTCTTTCCGTTTGTAATACCACCATCTTGAATACGTGCATGACTTTTTTTTTTGATCGATCAATTCCGTATTTATTTATTCATTGATTTAGTTTGAAAAGATTTGATAAGGATGTTATGGCAATAGCGCAAAGTTGTTATGATAAAGACAAGGCAAACTTCCACAAAAAAAGACAAGTGACAAAATTTGTAATCATGACTTATTTTGTTGGTAATGGCGCAAAGCATGATAACTCCGAGTCTCCATTTTGAACAAATAAATAGATAAAGAAATGACTACACTTAAAGGTCATTCTTCAGTATTGCACGGCACATCCTGTGCTGCGCATAAAAAATTACGTAGTCAGGCAAATAAGCACGAGCGCATTTAGAGATCGTGTTCAAAGTTTTTTCCAGCGATGGACGAAGTAAACAGGTGTGATGGTCTTTTGCTCATGAACGAGCATGGTAACCAATATTTTTTATTGCATAAATTTGGCGCACTCATTATGCTCTTAACTGGAAAAAATAAAAATATACATATATGAGGAAAAAAAATGTGTAGGAGCGTGCAGGAACCCTTTTGCTCAATGATGTACATAATGACCACGAAAGCAACGACTCCAGAATTATTTTGAGTTGATTTCATTTGAAATTTCGTCATTTTTCCACAATGAATTATGTATTTTATAGCTCGATATGCTCGAGACTTTCTACCCATTAAGTATTTTCAAGCTACCTCAAAATTTACCGTGAATCGATAAAATGTCGCTCGTGATAAGTACCAGTACAGGTTTAAAAGGGATAACATTCGCCCATCATATTTCTAAAGCAAGCAAAGTGACTTATCTTATATAATGTAGTTTTCCAAACAGATATTGGTGGGGAGCATTCACAGGAAAGTCTAAGACTAGGTTTACACAAGAGGAGAGTTTTCCGGATTCGTAAATGTTTCCGGATTCATCAATTTTGGAGTATTCGGATTCGTAGGCGTTTACACTGAAAGGATATTCGGATTCCTGACCGTTTACACACAACGACAACTCCGGGAACATTCGAAATGGAATGGTTACCAAGCCCAGTGTTGTTTCGTCGTTCGATCGACAAAGTGAAAATGCCTCCCCCAAAAAAGGCTAGAGTAGATCCAGATGCCACAGGGAAAAATTTGAGTTGGACAGATGCCAAGCAGTCTACGTCGTCGGCGATTAAGTATGGCTGACGTTAAACTTCCTTGTAATAAGAATTTGCGTTTCTTCAGAAATACTGCGGTGCACATGATAACATTTATCGCCTGAACATGCAACAAGATTAGGCAACCGGAGACCGCCAGCAATGTTAGCACTAGATCCATTTTGATTTCACCGCAAACTCAAAAGATTGCAGGTGGAAATAATATCCGAATTCGAGAAAAAAAAAGCGATTACACGACAAAACTTTCCGGATTCAAAAGTAATCGGATTCAAAGTTCCCACTTAAAATTCCGGATTCAAAATCTCCGGACACACGGCCAAACAGGGAAGTTTTTATTTCGGATTCGTCCACTTTCGTGTAAACGGCAGAATGAATCCGGTACTAAAACGTTTCGGATTCATCATGAATCCGGAACAATTTCCTCTAGTGTAAACCTAGTCTGAATGAAGATCGTTCGAGAACTTATTTTACTGGGGAATCACCTTGAACAGTCAACCACTGATTCACAGTTTTATTTTTACAAATTTAGAACGATATGGTGTAAAACAAGTAAGATAGTTATATTTTATCAAAATTGTTACATCATGTCATTCATGTAGTAAAGGAAAATTAAGAAATTGATATTTAATCTTTTTATATGTTGTTAGAGTTCCAAACTGAAAAATTGTTGTATAATTTAGTAGTTGATAACAAAATGATCTTAAGCAGAGCAGTGATAAAATTGTTGTCATATGGATAGAAAACTACGATCAGTCTCTCTTTTTCGGCGAATTCCGTCGGGCGAATAAAAAAATTCGATGAAAAAAAGATTGATGTTAGCGCGTCGCGCGGAGCTGTAGGATTACCTCGTCAGATTTCTGCGCGGCGCGCCAACATTAATTTTTTAAAATTATTTTTGACACGCACGATGGACTTCGCCGAAAAAGGGGGACTGCTCTTAATCTATATGGATGGTCTTGCGCCTACTTGTTTTACAGCTATGATTTTGGGAATTAATTGATATATAAATTTCTCAGAAAGAAAGGGAAATACTAGTCTCCTGCGCAGCCGTTGTTTGGGCTCGTCACGCAACGCTCCCTCCCCCATCAACCGGCTGCTTAAACCCGAGCCACATTACTTTCCCTGGTTTTAGCCAATCACGATTTCGCCCATATAATTCTGAGTAAGTCCCGCCAAGACTAGTCGTCCAATCAAAACTCGTATTCTATCAGCGGCTCGTTGAGCAGAGAAAATGGCAACACTCAAAGAAGCTTTTGTTTCGACCGCTTCCAAATTCAAAACTCCTAGTTTAAAGGATCCCCAGAAGCTGGTATTGAGAAATTTTTTTTGCAAAAAAAAAAAATGTATTTGTAAACCTGCCTACAGGGTTTGGAAGATTTATCAGGCTCTTCCACTCGTGTGCGATCACACTAACAATCTTGCTGGGTGTTATTGTTTCTCCGCTCGTAAGTCTTATGGACTTCGCAGGTCAATTACCTGCGAAGTATTGGAGTCAGCGCGGTAAAAATTAGTTCCCAAGCAGAGATTGATCACCCTAGTATTGAGTATGGAAAATATTTGTTAGTTTTCGGCTCACCAGAAGCGTGGCTCAAGAATGATCGTTGGCGATCGATGCAAGGAAATGATGTATACCGTGCGAGGTTATGTGCTGTGGCTATCGATGAAGCACATGTTAGAAGATAGTGGTAAGTCAAGAACCAATTCCTTACTTCTCTTAACGTGCCATTTTAGCTTCGTCTTATGTTATTTAAGTTTATATATATTCCTTTTACAATTAAGTCGAGTGGTTAACAATAGGAATGTTTTCTCACTTTCTCGAGGGCATTTCCAAAGCAGATGTGATAGACGTAAGCTTAATTTTACTTCATGTTTTGCGTTCGAAATCTTGCGATTTATGTAGAGAAATATACTCGTAGTCATAACAGACGGTACTTTAATGGTGAACTGTAGTCTTGGAAATGTATGATCATATAGGTGTTATCGTGTTCACAGTCCTGTCAAAGAGCTCTTTTTCACCGACATTATTCTCTTCGTCCGTTCGCAGCAGTTTCTTTGCCCTGGGATTTTCTCTTGTATTGAAGACCTCTTCTATTTCTTTCTTGATTTCTTTCAGTTTATCCGATGCCATCTCAAACTTGATCAAAAGCTGGTAGCATTTGTCTCTGCAAACAAACAATTTGCTGTTCTCCGCGTAGCGATGCACGTCAACAGCGAGCGAGGAACGAATTAGTTCAGCAAAATCAAATGAACTTTTACCGAAAATGTAAATTTTATCCTTTGTGAGTGAAATCGAGGAACAAATGAAGCATCTTGAACTACTTTCTACCAATTTCTTCGGAGTCACATCCATGGGAAATTTTTGAGATGACTGGCAACTCCAGAAAGCGCCGATGAATTTACGCGGGGAACTTACGTCATTGAAATTTGAATGGTTTTATCGTGAAACCAAAGGCGACGTGTGATTGGTGCAAACGCGCATTATCACGTGCAGTCACCGTGAAATCTAAACAAAGGGAAAGGAATGTGGCTCGGGTTTAAGCAGCCGGTCGGTGGGAGAGAGAGCGTTGCATGACTAGCCCAAACAACGGCTACGAAGGAGACTAGGGAAATACAAGCTAGATAAGTTTTAACATTAGCCAAGCATCCGCTCAACAAATAGATTTCATGTTGCTGTGCGTCAGTTCAGCAACAAATCACAAATTGCCGATGGCACACCAGGAGCAGCCGAGAGTGTCGCTTCAATTTCACTTAAATTTCGATTCAGCTTTTGAGTGTTAGATCAGGGGGAGAATGCAATTTTGTGTGTTGATAACAGTATTTATTATAGCCTTTACGATTTCCTAGAATTTGATTGCAGGATAAACTGCCTTATTTCTCACTAATTATTCAGTAGAGTTGTATTTGGAGAGTGTAATCGTCTGTAACCCTAGAGTCAGTTGCATTAGCCAATTATATTAAGCAAACTCAAGTGAATCTAGCAATAACAGACTTGATTACAACAACCATAGCAGTGGTTTACCAACCTAAGCCTAAGTATAGAAAGCTGTTTGTAGAGCTTTACAGAGTGTGTTTATCTAAGATTTTTAATGGTTAAATGTTTAAAGATTGTAATTACAGGCCCTACTTTCAGAGAGTAAATTCTGACAGAAATTCGTGTCGTCAAATTCAGTCAGTAATCATTCCTATGATTGACAAATCGGACTCCCGCTTCGTGGGCCTCCGATTTGGTTAATAATTCGTATGATCCCGGACCGAATTGGACTTCTTACTGTTGTACAACCATTACTGATAACATCACTGTTGATCTAGAGGTAATGTAAATGTGAATAGATATGCACTGGTGAAGCTCACTGAGCATTTTTTGACTTTCGTTGCGCGAGTCACTTGAGAGCAGTTGTTATTTTTTTTGTACCTCGTAATTGACATTGTTTGGAACTTATACTATCTAAAGTTCAGGGATGATAGCTGATTCAATTCAATTAAGAATGAATCTTTACTCTGAAATTGTTCAATGCCTGGAAAATTTAAATCAGGATCTCTGTCGAGTAGATTGTATTTAATCAGATTGTTGCAATACATTGAAGAAT
>NC_142521.1:29942595-29955095 GCF_964205215.1 Stylophora pistillata | reverse complement strand
CAAAGCGAAGTAGCGAAAAAATAATGGTTCACTTATCAATCGACGCGATATTTGGTAAACAGATAAGAGGCCGTTTGCGGATGCGGATTTTATTATTATTTTATTTTATTTTTATTACTACAAAAATGAATTCGTATCAACAGGTGGACTTAGAATGTTCTGATTGATCTAAGACACAATTCTAATGCACCGATTTAAAAGATTACCTTCTCTTAGACTCAGCTCGCGAAATGCTACTTCCATCTTTAGAAATGAATATTAAAAAATCCACTCGAAAAACAATTATTTCAACCATACTAATCAGTATCAGTGGAGTAAATTAGCTGTTAATAGACGTTATTATACCGGGTTGATAAATCTAATCACCATGGTGACCTGATATCTCCGCAAGTAGAGATTTATAACTGGTATGAGCGCTGAAGTTACCGCGGCGTGATTGAAACGAGAGAAGCTGTGCTGTATTTCTCGTCTTCTCGGATAGGACGTAAAGCCGGAGGTCCCGTCTCCTGCACCTATCAATTAGTTAATTTCGGCAAGGGACGTTAAAGAACCCACATCACGAGATTACTGTGATGTGGTCTGGCCTGTTTACTGGGAAGGGGGGGAGGGGGCATCTGTAAAAATTTCTCCTTTATTAATTGTAAACTGCCGCCGGCAGTCTGGAAAAGTCCCCCGCACAGTGTTGTAAAGCGCATTAGAGCATTTACATGGAAATGCGCTATAGAAATTGATCTATATTATATTATATTATTTCATATCTATTTGATGAAAGAACTAATTTACTATTACGTTAGCCACTTTTTGCCCGGATTATCGGCGTAATAACGAAAAGATCGAAATAGGCGGGAAGATGAAATATTTTGAAAACAGGCGAAAGTTCTCTATAATGGGGATCTCCTTGATAATACACTTTGAGGTCATTTTCTAGTAAGTAAGTTTTTAAAGCACTCTGCTTCTTAAAAATTTTCGGCTTTCTACGCGACTTGATAAAAGTAGACGAGATGAATGACGGGATGATTACTTCTGTTCAGGAATATCAAATATGCACTGCCATACAACAAAAGTTCGCAGAAACAACTGGGCGCTCATTTGTCAAGCCTTTTAAATGACGAAAAAAATTGGGCTGATTCACTTCATTTCTTATCGCGAAAGGGCATCAATCAAGTGAACAAACCAACACAACAGTTGTTCATAATTTTTTTGGATGAGTCAACTCAAACTTGAGAAGACGTGATTTGATATAAGAAAATAAAATGCATGAAATGCCTCTGAGTGACGCAAGCTTCCAACATTACTGGCACAACTAGCTAGAAGATAACATTTCTCTTCTAAATTCTTGTCATGGTTTGAACAAGTCAGTTCATGCTCGAGGAGACGTTTTGTTAATAGCTTTTTAGCTTGAAACGAGTTTTGCCGCAAGAATTTGTCTAATTCTTACAAGAAATTTTATGTAAAAGTCATTTTAACCCCAGAAAGTATGTTTGAAATGTCTAACGTCTTTAGATCCATGTACACAAAGAAAAGTTAGCTTTTTGCAAGCGAGAATCAAAGATGACAAAGACATCTTTTGAAATTTCATAATAGTTCGAAAGATTCATATATACCTTCTTAAAAAAGCTCCAGAAAAGGCTACTGGCTAGAGATCGCGTTTCTAAGAAATTACCTTCATCTCTTGCAAAGTCCTCTAATTTGTTCCACTCACTGAACATGACGGGCGTTAATTGTGACTCTAATGGGTTTGTTAAGTAACTGGGTTATAGATGAGCACTCCCTTGGTTACAGGTACCTGTTGTTATAAGCGTTCAAGGAGCTGTATTTGAGTAAATTACGCTTACCAACACTTTTGCCGTGATGGACAGCGCAAAAAGAAAAAAAATGAATGATCATGTGTATCCAGTCTTTTAAAACCTTACCTCAGTTAACTTAGCCACTCAAAAGACATTCATAATTTATCGACTATCTGATTGATGCCCGAAATGATGACACTGCAAATTAAACACTTAAAATGCATGACATCTTTTAAAGAGGAGAGAAGTCAGTAATGAGAAAGCGTTCCTTTAACAAACGAGCAAACCTTTACGGTTAGCAGTAAAGGTTGACAAGCATTTGTAGCTAAGAAAGTCTAAAAACATTTCGTTATGATAGGCTTTTATAATATAATTTTGCCGTAGCCTTCCATACAGTTCAGTTCTATGCGATAAAACAATACCAACTGGAGTTCACTGTATTGGTAGCTTCCACTTCCTGTTGGGGGAAGGAAACGGATGTTCTTTTTCGATCTGTGCTGTGGGTTCCGAACCCTTTCCTTTTTAAGGAACAGGCTATACCCGCTTTTACTTTCTACATATCAATGGCAGATTCCCTTTACCTTTCTACATATAACTTCTTAAAATCCCTTCCGTTTCATATATCGACGTACCGAATGGGAACCTTTATTCCGTGGGAGCATCCCGTCTGGAAAAGAATGGGAAGTACCCCTCCCCCCGAGGGTCTGATTGAGTCGTCTTGGCACACTCCTAAAATTACAGGTACTGGTCACTTAGCCCTAATGGAAAACGAAGTAGCACGAGCAATTATTTGCCTACTTGTTCTTCGCTACAATGCACTAAAAACTTTAAAGTTTATTTTAAGTCCATTAACCAACGTAATACACGTTAATAATTAATCGGGTGAGTCAATTAAAGTTAGACCAGAGTAGATGTCATTAACCACAAGAACGCCATTACAGGTCAGTCAGTTTGCCGAGAGGGGAACATTTCAGTCGCAAGTGAACAGGCGTACGTGTCGAAAACAATGAAGTTTGTTTTGATTTTCTGCCTCGTTTTTTGGATGATGTGTTCCATTGATGCAAAACACCACAGTAAGTTGTTTTTATGGAAGTTTGAACGTGTGGCGTCAAAAACATCTGATCTACTTTAACTAAATTTACATTCATTTTAGTAATCCTCCCAAAATGCGATCTCTTCAAAGAGTGCGTCAGCGTTGATCTGGATTTATCCCGAAAATTATACGTTAAAATTTTCCAATTTGTGTTTCTGATTTTCTGCGATGTAAGAATTACAGTCGTAACTGTAGAGAAACACAATACGCGATCTTATTCTAAGATCAATCACCCAAGAAATAACAAATTTCTTTTATTGTCAAAAGGTCTCTTTAGAGGTTGAAATGATATCACAGACATGTTAACAAGCGTGATATGTTGATTACCTGACTGTTTTTTTTTCCCGTTTTATCCTGTAACTTTTTTCTATGATCGAAGGCCACATGATCATGTTCCCAGATCAAAAGATTACCGGTTACTAATATCTTTTTAGTTCAAGGAAAAGCATCGTAGCCTGGGGCCTCCGCTCGTTACACTACGGCCTTAAAAAACGGCTTTTTTACCGGCAGAGTTATCTTTATAAGCAAATTTCCTTCGAATCGGTTTTGGGTAACCAATTTTACAAGTACAATAGGCACTAACAACCTGGTCCGAGAATTTAGATGATGGTTGTCACGGTGAATAAGATAAAGTGTATTTTTAAGGTGATTTATCTAGATTCAGTGGGTTATTTTGTTGTTTCGCGTGCTGATGCGAAATGATTGAGAGCTCCAGTGCATGCTCCAGCCAGGCGAATTTGGGCATGTTTTCAAACGGTAAGGTCGCTCACTGGGCAAGACGCTTTATCTTCAGTGTACCTCTCTACATCCTAAAACTCATCATCGGTACTTCTTTACATTCTCTGAAAATGAAATTAATAACAATGAATTAAAAAATACCCAGATCAGTTGGGACCCGTTTCTCGAAAGTCCCGGTAACTTAACGGGCCCGTAAAGCTGTTCTGATCTCATTCAAAATGGGGATTTTAAAATTTTTTAATATGATGCAATAAAACCATCAGCTTAAGAAACAAAAGGGACTAATTTGTGTGCTAGAACCTGCTTTTCTATCCTTTAAATTTTGAATTTAAAATATGGCATCGGGCCCGATTGTACAAATAACTGTACAAATAATTGTACAAATAACTGTTTTCTCTTAATTATTTAATCTATCTTGCATATTGTCTTTCTTTAAAGAATCAAAGTCACATGGCAAATCGGGACATCACAGATCCAGTTCAGTGGAAGAAACCTCGAAAAAAGGTAAATTCACAGATGAGTGGCTAGAGAACCGAAATGCCCAATTATGTCGTTCTCGATCCATAGGAGGATCCTTGATGGCGACTTGTTTCTGACCGTTGACTTGTAACAAACAAACAATCCATCGCGGTTCCCATTCAGCAGGTTCTCTGATTGCGAGCTTTAAGTTATGCACAGGTGGCAGATGAAACCGGAGGAAGAACATTTAAGTGCCTCATGAGAAGAAATGAAGTGGAGCGACTGTTACACTTGAGCCGATTTGGCCTTGAATCATATTTTGACCAAATCATAGATAAAAAAAAATTTTCGTCGTTTTTCTTGCTGAAGATGGAACACTTTCTTAACATAGGGGACTAGTCATTATAGATCGCCGGGAGGGGGGAAGGGTGTTGGGGAATAATATGGTTTTCAGGGGGATCGGAGGGGGTTCAGTCGTCACCAATAACAGAGTGCAAAGGAGAACTACAGAAAACTGCTGAAACGATCGGTCCTTAAACTTTTGCCTCTCAAATTTTCTATACTGCCAATCGAGAGCAGTGAAGCTCGCGGGTTTTGAGTTTACAAGCGATTGGTGCGTGTGTGTGTGGGCCACGATTTGCGAGGAATCTACGAGGGTCCTTGAACAGCTCTCTCACGCTCGCATAACTCGACGGGTCGAATCTCGCAGAATACGCCGCTCTTGTGAACATGTTCGTACGCTAAAGCCGGCCTATCTTGCGTACAAATTCTCTTGAGCTTAGAGATCCTACCAGAGCCGGTCTGGTTTTGAATCTTCACAGGAACACAGTTTGTATTCTGGCTACACTCAGACGAGACAATGTAAAAAGTTTATTTAAGATGAGTCAGCCAGTCTTGTTGTATACGCATTCTACTACAATCTGCAATGCACTGCATGTATTCACTGTGCTACGCCAGAAACGAGAAAAACACTAAAAAAAAAAAACACTCCTTAGAAGTGGCCAAAAAATATGTGGAAACGTAATCCTCATCTAATGCATCGGCACAATACCTCGAGGAAGGGGTAACTAACCCAGTTACACTACTAATCACATTGAAAAATCAATGAATATAGTGATGTTTCACAGAGAGGTGTAAAACAAGATAACATCAAATAAGAAAAAAGAAAGTGATCAGACCTAAGACTGACCGACCTAGTATTACTTAATTTTCCCTCGAAACGCTTAAATAATCCGAAACTACCATGAGGCCACGCGCACCGCTTCAACGTGCCATCAGAATATTAATTTCTGACTAATTCGTTCCCATGTCACTCAAACGTCAGAATATACATTATTTATTACATTCCCGGGACCAATGTTTATCGCCTTTCTCTACGTTAGCGTTTTCCGGAGCATACTAATTGTCTTTGTTGCGATATTAGACCGACCAGCTAGCCGTCACGCTATTTTCGCGGGTGGAGATTCTGGAGAAAGTGGCGAATCGGGCGAGTCTGGCAATGGGAAAGCTGCAGATAGTGGTAATTATGGCGAGAGCCAGGAGTCCGCTGATAGCGGAGATTCTAGGGACAGCGGTGACTCTGGTGATAGCGGTGACTCTGGCGATGGCGGTGACACTGGTGACAGCGGTGATTCTGGCGATAGTGGGGATCAAGCCAATTCAAAATAAAATGATTACATTTGTTTATAATGGACCATCGATTAGATTTTGAGGGTGTGACTTTCGATACTGACCTTGAGATTAATAAACTTTTAGATAAACGGCTCATCCCATGGTTTGGTAACACTGACTTCCATTTCCCTACACCTACATGAATTCAAGATACTCGCTTTTAAATTTCATTGTCTAGTTCAGCGAGATGAAATTTTTCAGAGCAGATTACCACGGTAAGAACTGAACTCCAGCCCAGCACCTGTTGCCTTCTCTCACTATTACACCACTAAGCTGCTAACTGCCAAATTGTGAATCATAATATAACCAAACTAAAGCGCGCGCTCTGACTGGTCAATTTAGCGTCCCCCATTTGCCCATGGGTGTACGCTGCTGACGTGAGCAAATGCAAAGACTATTTTTCCGCGCGCGCTTGTTCTTTCTGGTCACGTAAGATTTGTTAAATAAAAGGGAACTATTTAGCTACAATGCGACTCAAGAAGCTATAGTCGCTCTCGGCTATCGCCTCGAGCGACTCTTACGCTTCTTTCGTGGTTAGCAACCTCCCGCGTGCATCCATAACTCAATAGTGTACGCTGTGGTGTTTACCATTTGTTAATTATTAGACAATGTGGAGGACGCAAGTCTAAAACATATCCTTAACCTTATCTAACTGCAAATCACTGCTTTTTCGTCAGTCCCCCCTCGCAAAAATGTCGATGCACTCATGCGAGAATCCGAGGTTAGCCTGATTACGCGAGATCTCATTAACCGAGACCGAGTAAATTTTCGTGTTCAACACTTCAGCCTGCCTTTTTGCGATGAACTTAAAATACTGCGCCTTATTCAATCCAATAACCAAGATGATATTTCCCATATGGATAGATAGCACGCTGAAACTGTGCTAACAAACAGAAGACTCTTCAAGCTCCTTATAACCCAACTGAAAAGGCCTGGTAAGATCATCGATGTTTGTAACAAAGCGTTACGAAAACGGCGTTTACTTGACTTCGCCACTTTATTCAGATCTTTATAAAGTTATTCAATGAACGGAGGAAAAAAAAAAAACGTAGGTAAACAATTCCTGAGTACGATGTGCGCATTGATGTATACCCTCTTGAGTATTTGTTTTAGTTATTTCTGGGAAATCTTAGTGTAACTCCCAACACGAAGTTTTATTTCATTTCTCCTTCGAGCCCCAAATAGCGAGCTATTGTTGAGTCATAATACAATCCATGTTCCTTTCTACTCTTCTGTTCAAACAACCTTGCACGATCTTCAGTCGGTCACGTAAATAGATCGGCATACATGGAGCCTCTTACCACTCCACCGAAAATCGCAGGCTCAGTGGGTTGTCCAGTTGGTTTACATACATGAAAGAGCCACGTTAATGGTTTGTGGATACCTCTTCATTATTCTTGCGCGATGGGTGTTGAGGCGAGTGGATCAGTACCTGCCAATTCGTCGTCTATGTCGTCTTCGTCGACTTTGGGAGTAAACAGATCTACATCAATGGGATTCCGGACGCCTACAGGGATAGAACACAACCATGAGTCAAGGCAGGGAAACCACTTTACATGATAGCGTACAGCGAGGAGCAGTAATTGGCCCGCAGCTCTTCATTGAACATACTAAAAACTGGATTCCTTTTCACCATCCAGCATACCACCCTACGCCTGCGTCAACTGGCTAACTCCAAACTTCTTTCCCAGGGTCTCTCTTGTTTCCACCCCTTAGACGAGAGAGAGGTATAGGGACAAATGGGGGAGTCTCTCTCTCGCCCCCCAGAGGGTGGAAACAAGAGTCCTTGGAGTAGATGCTGGACAAGCCCTGTCTAATGCAATTTTCAGTTACCCTTAAACACGCAAGATCCAATCACATTGCAGTAATTCTCCATGCCGACTATTTTACATTTCTGTGTAAATAAAACAGGAGATTTTGGTCTCATTTCAAGATAACACCCCCGATTTAAGCTGATAACCTTGTCTTTTGTCATAACCTGTTTGGTGGATAAAATATTGGATTGCAAGGAGAATTCACATGCTATTCAACTCCATGAGGTAAAAGGGTTTTTACATGTAACTGTACTTCAATGTTTGTATAGTTTTTTTTTTCTGTATATCTGTAGCAAAACAAGGAAAAACACAGAGATGATTTTATGCTTACGAAGTGCTTTTTCTATTAGAGTCCTGTGCTGCTTTTCTTCCCGCTTGAACTTGGCCTGGAAAAAAAAAAAAAAAAAAAAAACATAGACAGAGAGGAATTGGGGTATGGTGGTGGAGTGAGAAAAGGAGAACATGGGAGAACAAAGGTTCAAGGGAGGGGTGAGGAGGAGGGGGCAGGTATGAAGGACTGAAAGGGGGAAGAAAGGGTAAGAAGGAAAGAAGAGGGGGATAAAAGTGAAAATGAGAAGAGTGGGTGGTGTGACGACGATGGTTTTAAGAGAGGTGAAAGGGGAAAGCTTGGGATAAAAAAGAGAAGGGGGAGGTGAAATAACGGAAGGGAGGTGTGCAAAGGAGGAAGGAAGAGACGAGGAAGTGGAGAGGAGGGAGGGATGAAAATGAAGGAAAGGAGGGAAAGACAAGGAAAATGAAACAGAACAGAGGAAGTACACAAAAGTCAAGGAAAAGGCAGGAGACTGGTATCACGAGTAAGAATTCTCTCTTCAGGTCAAAACAACAACAGCCACAAACCTTAAGCTCTCTTCTTGTCCTGTTCGGGAATAGAGGGGTCATGAGACTAAAATCAGTTCCAACTTGACTGAGAGCCATGTAAAACTTTTGAGTTTCTGAGAAAGTGAATTATTAGTGTAAGAAGCATGTCTGGAATCTTACTTCTATCAAGTAAAAAAAAAAACTAGAGTTTTAACTGAAAATCCTGCACATAGTAAATGTTCTTTGCCTGTGATCTTTGAGATATGGACACACGGCTCCCGTCAAATAATATATGTTTTTTGTTTTATTCACATGAAGTACATCGGGAGGACAAAAAGTGCTTAGATTACTAAAAATCAAACATTTCTTTTAAATTTCTGAGCTATCTGTAGGTAATATCTGTAATTTCTGAACTGTCTGTAGGTAATATCTGTAATTTCTGAGCTGTCTGTAGGTAATATCTGTAATTTCTGAGCTGTCTGTAGGTAATATCTGTAACTTCTGAGCTGTCTGAAGGTAATATCTGTAATTTCTGAGTTGTCTGTAGGTAATATCTGTAATTTCAGAGCTGTCTGTAGGTAATATCTGTAATTTCTGAGCTGTCTGAAGGTAATATCTGTAATTTCTGAGCTGTCTGTAGGTAATATCTGTAATTTCTGAGTTGTCTGTAGGTAATATCTGTAATTTCTGAGTTGTCTGTAGGTAATATCTGTAATTTCTGAGCTGTCTGTAGGTAATATCTGTAATTTCTGAGCTGTCTGAAGGTAATATCTGTAATTTCTGAGCTGTCTGTAGGTGTAATATCTGTAATTTCTGAGCTGTCTGTAGGTGTAATATCTGTAATTTCTGAGCTGTCTGTAGGTAATATCTGTAATTTCTGAGCTGTCTGTAGGTAATATCTGTAATTTCTGAGCTGTCTGAAGGTAATATCTGTAATTTCTGAGTTGTCTGTAGGTAATATCTGTAATTTCTGAGCTGTCTGTAGGTAATATCTGTAATTTCTGAGCTGTCTGAAGGTAATACCTGTAACTTCTGAGCTGTCTGTAGGTAATATTTGTAATTTCTGAGCTGTCTGTAGGTAATATCTGTAGTTTCTGAGCTGTCTGAAGGTAATATCTGTAATTTCTGAGCTGTCTGTAGGTAATATCTATAATTTCTGAGCTGTCTGAAGGTAATATCTGTAATTTCTGAGCTGTCTGTGAGGGTAATATCTGTAACTTCTGAGCTGTCTGTAAGTAATACCTGTAATTTCTGAGCTGTCTGTAGGTAATATCTGTAATTTCTGAGCTGTCTGTAGGTAATATCTGTAATTTCTGAGCTGTCTGTAGGTAATATCTGTAATTTCTGAGCTGTCTGAAGGTAATATCTGTAGTTTCTGAGCTGTCTGAAGGTAATATCTGTAATTTCTGAGCTGTCTGTGAGGGTAATATCTGTAACTTCTGAGCTGTCTGTAAGTAATACCTGTAATTTCTGAGCTGTCTGTAGGTAATATCTGTAATTTCTGAGCTGTCTGTAGGTAATATCTGTAATTTCTGAGCTGTCTGTAGGTAATATCTGTAATTTCTGAGCTGTCTGAAGGTAATATCTGTAATTTCTGAGCTGTCTGTAGGTAATATCTGTAGTTTCTGAGCTGTCTGTAGGTAATATCTGTAATTTCTGAGTTGTCTGTAGGTAATATCTGTAATTTCTGAGCTGTCTGAAGGTAATATCTTTAATTTCTGAGTTGTCTGTAGGTAATATCTGTAACTTCTGAGCTGTCTGTAGGTAATATCTGTAATTTCTGAGCCGTCTGTAGATAAAGGTTCTTTCTCTACCAAAGTAAGGATCGACAACCGTCAATTTTTTACTTTTCCGTGCCTCTAAATCGTCTTGGTAATATGTCTTTTACAATATCAGTTGCAATAAGCTCGGAAGATATTTCCGTAACTTGTTTTTCTCCCTGCGAAGTTCAATTTTGATATTCATGTAACTTACCTTCAAGTGACCACCTTTCTACTTTTCTATGCTTTAAGTAACCACTAAAAGTGACGGCGTCGGCGTCTTCATAGACGATTTCGCTGCAATGAAATAGAGGTAAATATCCAATTCATATCATCGTAGATCACGGAGAAAAAAATTATAAAGATTTTCAAACAGGCCACCAAAAAACCCACACACTTACATTATCCACCAACATACATTTTAAAAGGGCCTTTTCACTCCAGAAAAAAAAAAGCAACTGAAAATGGGACTTTCCATTACTCATTTTGTTGCCAGTTGGGAGAACTAATTGATTAATAAGGCCAATAGGTTTCCCACTTGTTTTCAATACTGACCCCGCTGGACAGTTCATTTTTTGGAGGAATCGACTTAAAAAAAAAATAAAATAACATTTTAAAGTACATGTCTTTGAAATCTAATCACACCTTACCTGTTTTCGAGCGTTTTTTCTGGTGATTTAGGAATCAAAAGGCTGCAAAAGGAAAAAAACAATCAAAAGGTTAACAAATAACAACACGCACTTCTGGTTGATAATTCCGTGACGTAACAAAACACTTTATCGAAAAATGTGTATTTAAAACCTTTTTAATCCAAGAAGTGAGTAACAACAGATTGAATAGCGATAGATCACCAAGAAAATTACTGAAAAATGGGAAGGAACGATCTGTCTTAGGTTGTAGTCTTGAGTCTAATAAGGACTTGTCAAAGTACACTCTACGGTACAGTTACAAATGTAGCCTCTTTTGAAGCTGCCATTTAGCCTCGTCATGCAACATGTGCCGGACTCCACCACAGGGTGATTTTCTAGGTAGAAGAATGATTGTACAGTTAAAGCGTTCAGAGCAGACATACTGCACCTTTCTTCGTCCAGTATAATGCTGCCATCAGCAGCCAGCTTCACACGTGGGGCAACAGCAGCCCCATCTGTTTCATCTGCATCAACACCTGGCTCTTGGCTATCTAAGGAAGTGTTTCTAACAGAAGCTGCCCCATCCTCTGACTCTTTGTTCCTACAAGAAATACAACACCCCTCAATTAAGAGTTGACAGTCTCTTGATCCTCGATTATCGAAAACTTCGAGGACCGAGGCTACACGCCGAGTCTATTTTCAAAACGTACGAGAAACTATTGAGGGCTTTGAAGAAATTATCGAGGCGAAAAGCAAAGGTTTTCTGCACAATCAAATTTCCACGCGACTAATCAAAAGCCTTGTGAATGTTTGGCTGTTTGAGGTGGTAGAATATAGCACAACACGCATTTCTGTTAACATCACTTCTAGCCTAGTTTGGCCTAATTTCTAAATGCGACAACTTTGTTTTTTTTTTGTAGAAAACAAATTTGGAAATTTCAAATTACAATTTTCAAGAATTCAAAATGCTGCATGGAGCCTGTGTATGTAACAGCTCTAATCTGTATACAACCTGTGTGCCTTTTAACACAAACTTACTGCGAATTATTTGGATTTTGTCCTTTCTGGCTTTTGCTTTTGTTCTTGTCATCTGCTTTCCTCTTCCTCCCGGCCAAACTTGAACTGCAACAAACGTGAAACATTTTGTTCACTTTAACAATTATTTGTATCATTCCTAGGGCTCAAAGGTACACCTGTATATGTACACTGTTTTAAGACCGTTGAAAAGTACAGTTGTATACTAGAATAAAAGAAGTTTCCAAAGTGACTGTGGTACTGCGTCCGTGGGAGGTATTATCAGACAAATTTGTTTATCAACTGAGTTAATGAAGTGATTTGGCGACTGTGAAGAGCTTCTTTAGTTGATATTTTAAGAGAAAAGAAAAGGGCTAACTATCGAAATGCCAGCTATGGAATTTCTTCATAGCCAAAGAAGTTTGATTTTGCAAACACACAAACACACACAAACACACACACACACACACACACAAAAAAAAACTAGAGAAAACACGTGTCTCTCTCTAATAGTGGTAATGCAAAATATTACTTAATCATTTACACCCTATAACTTTAGTAAAACATATTCTCCATACTGTTCTCGGTAATTGTGAAGAAGAGCTCCCCAAAAAACCTGTCGGCCGACAGTCGGCCGACAGACGACCAACTGTCGGCCGACAGTTGGTCGTCTGTCGGCCGACTGTCGGCCGACAGTCGGCCGACAGTTGGTCGTC
>NC_142521.1:29695095-29767595 GCF_964205215.1 Stylophora pistillata | reverse complement strand
ATGAAAGAATAGGTGTATAGACAAATGTGCTAAACTTTCTTCTCTGGTTCCTTGAGCTTTTCGAACTTTGTATTGGTATTCTGCCCAATTCACAATCACATCTATATACACAACAAGATTTACATTTATGCTTCTCTCGCTGTCTCTTGATGTTTCTCGATGAAAGGTTCACTCATGAATGTTTGCTTGTAGAGAGACATCCTAAAGCTTCATGGACTGACCCATTCCAAAAATGCTCCACATCTTCAAGCGTGGGATTACCGCAAACACTGTCCATATTTTGTATACATTTTGAGTGTACTATACACAGAATCTGAGCAGATTTTTCACTGCAAAAACTTATCCTCTTCTGTCAATTACACAATGCCATATGCTCATTGGTCAAAATGTCACACATGCATTAGGGTCAAAATGTTGCGCATGCATGTTAAGAACTTCACTGCAGTTTCTAACTAAACAAAAAAAAATAATTAAGCAGGAATTTCAATTTAGACATTTCCTTTGGGAAGCTAGAGGAACTATGATAGTGTTAAAAACAATTCTTTGAACTGGTATTGATATTGCAGGATTAATAAATTAACAGCTTAATCCAGATGATAAACAACGTATGGAACAAGTTCTAGAATTGTGTTGATTGTTTATTGTTTCATTAAGTGCTAGTGGGGAGGAGGTAAGTGAATATGGTTACTCAGGTTTAATTTTGCTGTGCATTCTAGCTCACAGACGTGGATAACTTACTTGCTCGTGATTCCTGCTTTTGTGACACACTCCAGTATAATTATCATTTTAATACAGTTTTCAGTTTGGAATAAAGGCTGATAGTTTCGAAAGAAACTGTTTGGGGCTGCATCGGCGGGAGTAACGAAATAATTTGGATATATCAACAAAGTTGAAATGGTAAATTGGCCACCGTAACGATTACAAAAGCTGACGTTTCGAACGTTAGCCCTTCGTCGGAGCCCTTCGTCATTCGCTCCGACGAAGAGCTAACGCTCGAAACGTCAGCTTGTGTAATCGTTACGGTGGCCAATTTACCATTTCGACTTTGTTGATATATCCAAATTATTCAGTTTGGAATGTCTTCTTAGTCTTGTGATCAAAGAGAAAAAAATTTTTATTTGGAATTATCACACACTTTAAATGACAGTAAACTTCAGGGATTGAAAACTGTGGAAGTCTAAAATCTGGAGGTGACTGATTTGGATCGTATTCCACAATTGGTTACCTTAATTTTTTATGCTGGTCAAAACATTATATTGCCATAGTTCTGCATTCTATGTTGATATAAAAGTAACGGGAGTCGAAAGGGCGACAGCATCCCTCTTCCCTTCTCCTCAGTAAGAGTTGTGATTGTTGTCATTTGATATATAAGGGAATGGGTTAGCAGTGCTTGAAATAACAGTTGATCAATAGACAATGTACATTCGGAAATAGGTTTTGTTCACTGAAATCCTTAGATGGCAGATTTCATCGTGTTATGTGTCACACGATGAGTGGGTCGGTGGTGTCAACTCTTTGAAAAAGCCTTCTGTTAACCAGTGATGGAATTTCAGCCAGCTTCAGCAGGCCGTCATAAGAGAGTGATTTATCGTTGAAAACTGCTCTCAAGGCCCTCTCCTGTAGTCTTTCAGCTTTACGTTTGTCTGAGGCTCTTCAGAAATGCCAGATGATACTGCAGTAGGTCAAGTGAGGTAAAATGGCGGCTTTATAAAGTTGTAGTTTAGCGTAAGTGGGTATTAGTTTTCTTAGACGACTTAAAACTCCTATCTGTTGACTTGCCTTCATTTGAAGGAAGGTTGACTACGGGTAAAGGAATCCTCAACGGCATATTATCAAGAGACAGCTTTGTGTCTGGCTTTGGGTACCAAGGCTTTCGACTGGTGTAATAATATGCAGCCCAGCTTGCAGCACAGGGTGGCAGGTATTATATTTTTCTAGTCCGGTAATTTCTTATATCAATTTTCTTCATTTCTCTTAAGATATTTTTATCTTCCTCCAGCGCTCTTTTCAATTCTTACTTGGTATCCAACAGATATTTGTAAAGTTTTTTTACTGATTACTACAGTTTGATTTTATTTTCCCTTTACAAACAATGTAGCCAGACAGGGGAGTGGTAACAGTGGTGATTCTTCTAACTATAAACGAAAAACAGTGGCAGGTAGTTTTTTTTCTATTACAGTGATTACCTATTTCCATTTTTTTTTCATGGTTCTTCATTTCAGAACATGGGTCGTCGGTGATACTGTCGATTGCATGTACCCTTTCACGCTTGTGATGAAAAACGTATTCTGTTGGCCTATCAAACTTCAGGGCTTCATTCAATGTTTTGACAAGTTCATTTGTCCCAAATTGCACTCGAAATCATGTGATTACCTATACAAATGCGGGCGAAACTGAAATTTCGGCTTTTTTGGTGTGTCTTAACAGAATATTCTCCTGAAGAAACCTTTGATGTAAAAACCTGTCGAGGTAAACTTGGAGAGCATTATAAAAGAACCGCCACGGTGCCCACTTCTGTGTGGTCCAAAGTTTGTCCCGTGAAGATTGACCAAATTTACACAAGGCTATCCGTGGTGAAAGAGGAACAAACCCCGTCTGGGTCATCACATTCAGAGCTAAATCATTACACTGAGGTTTTCATTGATGGCGAAGGAAACGCACAAAAGAGAATACTTGTTCAAGGGCAGACTGGAATTGGAAAGACCACCTTTGTGAAGAAAGTTGCTGTGGACTGGGCAGAACTTAATGACGAGAACACTGAACACGACATGAAGCTTGCAAAGAATCAAAATTATGAAGTGGAGTCAAATGACGGATCAGTTGAAGGCTTAGACGAAATTCAGAAGCAAGTCTTGAAAAAATTCGAACTTGTTCTTGTGGTTAATCTAAAGGAAGCTTCCAAATGCCAAACCCTCAGAGAAGTTATATGCCATTTCAATATTTTTCCTGAAGAAGACTCAGCTTTAGTGGATGAGATGCTAAGTTATATCGCGAAAAATCAAGAGAAAGTTTTGCTGGTGTTTGATAGCTACGACGAGTATGGTTGTGGACTCAACTCCGAAATTTACGACATATTTAGAAGAAAGAAACTGAGAAGTTGTTGCGTCTTGATAACAACTAGAATTTCCAAAGCGGACGAGCTTCGAGAGTTTAAGGATGTTCATGCCGAGATCACCGGATTCAGCAAATGGGATAGATTTTCTTTTATGTGCCCATTGCTTGGCAGTGAAACAGAAGCAAATGAGCTGGGAGTTCACCTATTTAAAGAGAATTTGCTAGGTTTAGCAAAAATTCCCCTCTTACTCCTCTTCTTTTGCACTTTGTGGAAGAAAGGAAAAGTGAAGACCTTCCCTGACACCAAAACGAACCTGTACCTGGAAATTGTCCAATGCATTGTGACTTATACTCAAGGAAAAAGTTCTCCTGCCCAGTTCAGCAAAGTAGAAGACTTTAAAGATATCCTAGCTGAGATAGGAAAGGTGGCGTTGGAGTGCCTCCTAAAGGACGACCATGCATTTGAGTATGATCAACTCTCCGTCGCCATCCGTTGTGAAGAAAGTCGCGGCATTGGTTTGCTTCAAGTTACCGAGTACGCAGAGAACCTTCGACCAGCTGGAATGGTGTCCTTTATCCACAAGAGTATACAAGAGTTTCTAGGAGCGTGGTATATCACCTACAGATGTATCCCTGAAAAATGTCTAGGGGGAATGGAGAAACATGCCCTCACTTTGGAGAGTTGTGCCACTTGGGAGAATGTTTTTCAGTTCATTTGCGGCTTGTCTAATGATGGAGTAGTCGTAGTCCTTGACCATTTCACCTCTGTCAGAATCGCTACACCAGATCTGGATTTATCGAAGACGGTTTTAGATATAGACAGCAATACAGACCCACCGTTTAATGACTTAACTTACAGGCAAGTCATGTTCAATAACCTGGTTTTTAATTCTCTTCAAGAGGTTCAGTCAAAAGGTGAACTCTTACAACGCTGTTCTTATTGTTTCGGGAGTGTCATCTTGGTTACCACATCACTTTCTCGCCTTCTACAAAAGATGGAAAGGGAGACTGTCGGAAGAGTTACAAATTTCACTGTTTTCGTTTACGAATCTTCCCTCCGGGTCCCAGTGTGGGCGCTTTATCAGTTGGTAAAAATTCTCCGTTGTCCGCAAAGTTTTGAGCTTCTGACAGTTGAAAACTTTTTACAAAAGTTAACAGAGGATCGAGATACAGTTACCTGCAGTAATTTCCGTTGTGAGCTTTTGTTCCGTAATGACGAGCTTCAGTTTTACTTAACGAGATTGACTGTAAAATGTAATGAGTTTGTAGAACTGTTCAATGCAAGTTTTGGGGCGTCTGCCTCATCTGGCTCGGAAGATACTGGTATAGAAAATTCAGTTGTGAAGTTTTTAAGATCCTTTCAGTGTAGCTGCATTCTGGAGGAGAAAGCAAGGGAGGCGCCGGGGCTGATAATCAGACACTGCAAAAGCTTGAAAAAGATTGGATTCGGAGGAAATGGATACCATGTCAGCGAAATTTTAAAACAGGTGCCAAACCCCAGTGAGTGTTTTGTGCAACTCGGCGCTACTCTTGATCCGTTCTTGGACGAACTGCAGTTGTCGACGGCAGAAATAGAAGAGCTTGCTAAGTTATTGCCAAGATTCCACAACATCATTACTCTTTGTGTGAAGTTTTTTCCATGGACTACAAAAGCAATAGACACATTAGTCACCAGTTTAACGCATCATTCTTTTGTAGTACTTATATTGAGAGGAATACAGCTGAGTTCTGCAGTGGTTAGAGCTCTCGGCCGGTCGCTTCTAGACATGTCATCCTTACAAGTTTTAGAACTAACCGGGTCGGGTCAAAGAATGTCGGAAGAGGAGGACATGGAGAGGTTGTTCGGTGGATTTTACAAAACGATGCCTTTGCGCATGTTCGCTTTTACTGGTTTTAGTATCGAAACCTGTATTGTCTCGATCAGCAAATGCTTCAGCTTCTTCCCTTTTTTGACGAGGCTGGACCTGGGAAATTTTTCTGATTTCAATCACGATGACTTTCAGCTTCTTCTATGGAACTTACGATGCAGTTCTGAACTAGAGAATGTGAGAGTACGCGTCCAACCACAGGATCCGCCTCACTGTTGGAAAGCAAAATTCAACAAAGGTGGTACTTTAGCACACAAAAATCTACGCGCACTGACATTAGAAGGAATGAGACTTACTCCTACAGCAGCTGCGATACTTGATCGGTCACTTTCAGAAATGCCGTTGTTGGAAGAATTAGAGATAACTTGTGGGGTGAATGAAGAAATTCTACAAGAGGAAGACATCGAGGCGCTTTTTGGTGGATTTAACAAGCCGGCACTACCTTTGCTGAAGCTTACTCTGAGTGGTTTCGAAGTGAGTTGTCTTCATCCACTTACCAAACGTTTCAAGTTCTTACCCAACATGGAAAAGATACACCTTGAAAAGGTAAACATGGATGAACGTGATTTAAGTTGTCTGCTTGAAAGCTTGAAGCTCAAAATTGATGTATTAAGTATTCAGGGCAACTCTCTGGGCTGTCCATTCTTTTGCAATCTACAATTCCACACAGATGCTTGGCCAAGTGCAAAAGAAACTGGATCTGAAGGAATTAAGCTTGACTCCAGCCGCAGCTGCAGCGCTTGGTCGGTCACTTCCTGAAATGCTGGTCTTAAAAGAACTGAGGCTTTCTGCAGGAAAAGAAAGTGATTTACAACCGGAAGAACTTGAGGCGCTGTTTGGCGGATTTCACAAAGCCCTGCCGCTTCTCAAGAACATAATCATTGGTTTCATGGTAAGAGGTAGTCTTGTTCCGCTCACAAATAGCCTTCGTTTCTTCCCGAATCTGAGGTGCTTATGCATAGCAGGGAACTTGGACGAACGTAACTCGTGCGATTTGCTGAAGAGTTTGAGATTTGTTCCTCATCTAGAATTGCTTGTCGTTAAGGGAAACCAGCTGAAATTCAATGATTGCTTCCTGAGAAGACCTGACTCAGAGGGAGTCACGCTCAACTTTCTTAAGAGACTGGAACTGGATGGAATAACCATGACATTGAGAGTAGCTAAGGTGCTTGGACTTTTACTTCCAGAAATGTCAGCATTAGAAACGCTAGCGTTAACTGGGGTGGAAGGTAGTATTTTAGAGGAGAATCATCTGGAGGCTCTGTTTTCTGGGCTCAACAATATAATGTCTTTGAGGAGTCTTTCTCTCCGCGGCTTCAGCATGACACGTTGTCTCATTCCTGTCTCCAAAAGATTGCACTACCTTTCTAGTGTAACCGAGATAACTTTTGACCAGTTGCTCATAGATGAGTGTAAATTATGTAGTTTCCTGAAAAGCTTAGGTCTGATTCCCTGTCTGCAGCATCTCAACTTAAAGATTCAGTCTCAAAGTACCGCCGATTGCTGCACAAGGGAAGCGAACAAATTCGATTGTTTGAAACTAACTTCCCTCCAACAATTGAATCTGAAGGGTGCATGCGTGACCCCATTGCTGGCGAGGCTTCTTGGGCGTTCCCTTCCAGAAATGCCTTCATTAAACACTTTGGAGATAATCGGGATGGATAGCATTTTGCGAGAAGAGGATTTGGAGTCATTGTTTGGCGGGTTTAACAAAACAATGTCTTTAACTTCCCTAACTTTCAACAATTTCAGTGTGAAAGGATGTCTCGCTCCTCTGACCAGAAAGTTGCGTTTCCTTCCCAGCCTGAAATATCTCGACCTCAAGATGCTAAACTTGGATTGTCTTGACCTCTGTAGTGCACTAGAAGCCCTTCGCGAGGCCCGTGGTTTACAAATACTGACGCTCTCAAGTGAACAGTTTGTTCATGAAGTGACACGTGTCGTACAACGCCTCTCCAATCTACTGACAGGGTGCTGGGTTGTCATTGATGGAACAACTTCTGAAGATGTTTTGAGGGAAGTTAGAGATGCCATTAAACAAACACGACCTGACGTTTACGTCCTAGCTAACGGACGTAGTATAAGATTTAAAGTTTTTCATCATT
Source organism: Stylophora pistillata (assembly GCF_964205215.1). Classification (NCBI taxonomy): domain Eukaryota; kingdom Metazoa; phylum Cnidaria; class Anthozoa; order Scleractinia; family Pocilloporidae; genus Stylophora; species Stylophora pistillata. Next base: position 29,760,568 of record NC_142521.1, on the reverse strand, counting down.
CCAATACGGCAGAACATCAAGCCAGTATGTAAATATCCCGTTATTCCTGAGTCTGTAGAAAAGATGCGAAGGGCAGTAAAAAACCTGCTGGGTTGATGGTAAGGACCGTGAAATCAGGATCAAGATCTACAGGTCCAAACCCTGGCTGCATTGTTTGTGTTGTGTTTTCTATCCCAGTACCTTTTATCGCCCAGGAGAAACGGTTTGCCTTGCCCATTCGGAATTGTCCAGATTGGTTACGGCAAAAGAAAAAGAATTTTTGAGGGCAGCGCACGTTGTGTATAACTTGTGGGCCCCTTTTTTTCTGAATTACAAAAGGTTTTTTCGAAATATTACAAATATGAAGGCGAAATAGGCAGAGATCACATATTCAAGACAGTCAAACTAATATTTAAATGGAACTGAAGCAAGAAGCTGAAAGAAAGGAACTCATTGTTCAGCGACAGAGACAACTCTAGAGTGACAAGTTATATTTTGTACCAAAGTGCTGCCTTAAGATACTTGCATAGACGAACATATTTAGGCAATGATCTCAATGATTTCTATTTTCTTACTGCAAGCGTCCGAAATCGTTAACAAAAACAGAATAAAACAGTTAACCGAAGTAAATGAAAAATACAGCTTCGAGGCAGCCAATGAGAAAATTTTCTGTAGTTTAAACAATACTAAGCATTAATCATGTGGTTTTTCATTTTGACAACGCTTTTATCGAAATACTGACTGATACCATTTCATCTGTCAGAGAAACTAAGAACTTGCGATCTTCTTGACACTGGTGAGATGTCAATGATATTTGTTTAATTCCAAGGCGACGGAGAGTTTTACATACACCCAGTGAAACGTTAACCATATTTCAAATTTTACAAAATAGGTTATGTGTAGTTTGTTGTTAAAAGCAAAAAATCTTTACAATCTTGTCCGTGTCTATCATTGTTGTTTGGCTGTGGTGGGAGATTTTGATATTACACGAGATGAGCGTCCGTTTCTGCATTGCAATGAAGCCAGTTGCTCAAGAAAAGTGGCATAACGTGATTTTAGCAAAGATTTCTGGGAAAAAAAACCAGATTGAATCTTTTGTAAATGTTGCTGGAGATAGCGTCCTCCTCGTTGAAACGGGAGGAAGTGGAACCCAGCCCCCCTCTCCTCCGCTCCTTAACTCAACTTTTCCATTGTTACAACGTCGCCTATGCCAGACCACGAATTCACCGAATCATTCTTAGATCCTATGTAATGCGAAACGTGCTTGAAGCCCCAAAACGAGTGGTGTTTGTGGGGATGTAACACAGACAGCTTGTTGTAATTTCAGTGTGTTTAAAGCCAAACACCTTAGTTACTTGCAAATCCATGATAGCGAATGGTTGATAAACCTCTCGGAATATATGTCGGCTTTGCGAATTCCCATCCTCGGAGACCCAATCCCGTGAAGTTATTTCGTCGCACGGTCCAAACAAACATAGTGAGCAACTGAGCTACTAGTATATGTCCGTGTTAAAACACACGAAAGGACTCTAAAGCACACTTCACTCTGATTGGGCAGAAAAACACAAAGATTTTCTGGAATCAATCAGATGGCAGAACGACTGCGACCGTTTGGAACTAGTCTTGTAAGATAATGTCCCCAGGGGCTCTTCGTGCCCTAACTTGAAATCGACCCTGGGTCTCCGAGGATGCGAATTCCCAGCCGTGATCAAGAAAACTTTACGCACAACAACAGGCTCTATTTGGATCTCTAAACCAGGATATTTAAATATGGAAAAATCGGTTTTAATCTAAGTACAGCGGAGTCCGTGTGGGGATATGCTGACCCATAAAGGCGAAAACATTAAGTTGTGACTTGTCTGTACGTCCATTCGTACGTACGCAATTTTGAAACTGTGTTGCATCACAAAGGAAGTTTCTTTCTATCCACTTAAACACTTTGATGCTTCAGATGAAAAGTAATTGTGTGACAAAACCTTCAAATTTCAAATTTCTTGAAGGAATTCATCAACGTCTAAGAGGAAACGAAATAAGTTTTCGACTTCATTTTTGCGAAATCTTGTTGGGAACTGTCTTCACAAGTTTATTACAAGTTTTAAAGAATGCAAAATAAGATGAACACTGCTCAAAGTTAGGTAGAGCTGATCGAGGCGGGCAGTTATTCAACGCAAACATAACATATAACCTTAATCTAGCAAAGTTACAATGATAAATGAAAAGTACCTTAAAATCAGCATAAAGCGATCTTTTACAGTTATTAAAATATCTGAACAATTAATGATTAACTTCAATTACAACGAGTAAGCGAGAAGAAAAGATAACTAACTATAGACCTTCACAAGAAAAGGAACGACTTTACTTTATCGATCGTAGCAGTATGCAGAACGTGCGTCATATTGAAAGTTGTTATTATATTGCTGGCTGCGGCCGAAGCGAAATGAAGTGAATCCTGTGTTCTGATTAGCTATCCGAGCGGGCAAGATGGGTCCCTCTTGCCCGCACGGGAGTGCCCGCTTTGATCCCGCTCAAGAAAAAAGGTGCGTGGAACAGACTTAAAGAATAAAGAGTTTAAAGAGATGTAATATCTATAGTAAAAAGAAACCTGTTTCACTATGAATATTGTATCTGTTTATCGTCATTCTCAATGGTGAGGGTCATCTAGCCCACAACATTTTTTTTTGATCAACGCACTGTTGAGGAGGCTAGTTCTGAAACACTACCTAACCTAGCCGAACTAATGCTTACACTCAGTTGTTTGTCATTTAGGGAACAACTATTTCAAACAAACTAATGGCGAAGCCATGGGTAGCAAAATGGGACCCAGCTATGTCAATCTTTTAGTAGGTTTCGGAGAACACCAACTTTTAAGTCATTACAAGGGTACCAAACTTTACTTGAATTCTACGGTCGCCAAACTGACGACTGTATGGGCGCTACCTCCTCTACCAGAGAGGAACTAACTCAATTTATCACCGCAGTCAATTTCTTCACCCGGCTTTTAAATGAATATACCGGAGAAGTTTCCAACAATTCTTCGTCCTGTTAGAGATTAAAGTTTGCATTTTAAGAAAAGGCCTATGCTCCATTGTGTATCCCAAATTTAGACTCACACAGATACAACAAACTTACTTGTTGTGTTTAACTTCGCATCCATCTCATGTCAAGAATTCCATTTTTTTTCTCAGTTCCTTAGACTTCGTCGTTTATGTAGAGATGACTCTGATTTTTTATGATAAATCAGAGGCAATGTAATAGTTTTTCCAAAAACGTGGTTATCCTGTTTCTGTCGTTTAAAGCGGGCCACCATGTGACTGTGCCCAACTTCTTGATCGACAGTCAGCACTACAAACGTCACAGAAGTAAAAAATTCCGACCGCATTCCATTCACTCTTACATTTTACCCTCACAACCACACAGTTAAAACCATTATTATCAAAACTTTAAGTAACTCCAAAACAATCCAGCGACTGGCACTATCTTTTCGCAACTTCCACCTGTTTCATTCAAACGCGACAGAAACATCGGCAATATTTTGATCAGTTCACTTCAAGCTAATGACTAACCCAGAACTTTCGAATGCGCTCGCGCACGATGCAAACTTGACCTTTTATTCACAACGTTGACAAAATATCGGGACCCAAACGATCCATTAAGTTTGTTGATCACTTCAAGTGCACATCCGCCGAGGTCATCGATTGCATAAATTGCACCTATCGCAAGAGGAGATACATCGGCAAAACATGAAGACGATTAGGTGCGCCGACCAATTCCGAGAACACTTGCGCGACGTAGAAAGGAATGACAAGGACGCATCAAAACCAGTCGCTAGACACTTTAATCTACCTGATCATATTAAGCCGCATATGACAGTCTGCTATCAACAAACGCTTTTCATTCTACTAATTTACTTTTCCTTTTTTCGTCACCATTTCCCCACCAATAGCAAAGCTCTACTTTGTGCATCTTAACACATACATAAGCCACAGTTCCTCCATTCGCTCTGACGAAGGGCTAACGCTAGAAACGTCGAGTTTTAAATCACACTGATTTACCGCTTGGGCAAGTAGCAAAGTAAGACAAAATATGATTGTTGAAACTTTTAACAAATTGAACATTTGTTGACTTAAATTAGGTGTCTTTGACTGGTTTTTGAATTTCCATATGTATTTAAACCATTTTTTAACTGAAAATTTAACGCTAATTCAAATAACTCAGTATCTTCCACTTAAAACTGATAATTCTTTGACAAGTGCAGGTTGTTTATATCTTACAGCCAAGGACTTACCGTCACATAAAAGAGCTACAACTACCGCGGGGAAAGTTCCATTTATGATTACACGAATGTCAGGCTTGTGCAAATGAAGTTTTAGCATTTTTAAATTTTCAACTCCGAATATTACATTTCTAGTGTTCTGATCGGTTCAGTCAATTCTAGTCTTATTCCGAGTCACCTTCTGTGACTTCTGTGATTTCTGTGGAAATGCATTGCACCGGAAAAAGGCTCTAAATACCCAACCGGTCAGGACTTAATGAAAATCAATAAGAAAGCTATTTCTTTCGCGGTTGTTGGATACGAGATAAGTTATAGCCAACTCAGCGATACTTACCTCGTTGGCTATTAGCCGTCTCGTATTCAACGTGCAGTCGTGAAATAATCGTTAAATATTCCGCCGAAGCAAATATATCTCATATTTTAAAGTGTTTCCGTTAGCCGCCCTGTCAACAAAATTAAAGAAAAATAATTTTCAGTTTACACGAAAATTACATGTAGATCATGGCAGTAACAGCTTGTTAATTGTTATTGATTCGCAAAATTTAATTTGCCTCAAGGGTTTCGATGCACCAAATAAGGAATCCAAGCTTTTCATCTTGCATTTTAAAATGCAGAAGAACACGTGTTAACTAAGAGATGTTACACCATCCGAGAGTCTTGAAAATTGAGATGAGTCAATTACAGCCACTCTCAGCTATCGACACCTATTTCGCAAAATGTTACCTGGGTACGGTTGGAATAGGTCCTTGATTTGCTAGTTTCGAATCTCAGCGAAAACTGGATACGCCTAAGGCATCGACATGAATTGGAGAAGAATAGGACAAGTCAATACCACACCTAACGTGGTGATCTTAAAATGGATGAAATCCAAACAATGATGAGAGATCACAAAGTACATTTGACTTCAGAGAGAGCTGAATTGAAAATGTTGTCGTCGACACGTAGTCGGACACAGACAAATGCGGAGAGGAGTCAGAGACATGAGGGAGGAATGCAAAAAAAGTGGTATAGGAAGTATATATGGGGAAAAAGGGGAACATGGCTGGAGAACGAGACTGGAAACATGAACTGCTTGAAAAAAAAAAAAAAAAAAAAAAAAAAAAACACTGACTCCACCTAATAAGCCATCTAAAATCACGTTCTTTTCGCAAGGTTTCCAAAAAGGTTTTTTGGTTGATCTTACCTTTTCAAAGCTATTGAAAGTCAGACATGTTCAAATTAGATTTATAACAGTATCAATACTGGTCGCTTAAGCGAGGGTAGTTCCAGTTTTCTTTGGGCGAAAATTGAACATTTTAATTTGCTCATGATACTTCCTTGTAATCATCAATTCGAAAAAAATACAAAGAATTACATTTCAGAAGTAAAACATTCAGTTCGAGTTTCCTAGACAAACTGTGCATGGTTGCGTGACACATGATTAATTCAGGTAAACAACGTTCTTTGTGACTTCCTAGCGGTAGACAAGAGAGGAGAACCAAGTTCTGTAGAGTCGTTTTGTCTATAAATATAATGTTTCACCTTTTTTTAGAATTCTTTTACAAGTTGCATATTTACGGTCATGGCGGCTTAGGCAAGTAAGGTGTCAAACTGAAAAATAGTTTTCAGTGTAAAAACACCGTTAAAATAGAAATACCTACGTTCTCACGATGGATCGATCTAAATATGCGAAGCAAAAAAAATTCCTCAAACGAGAGTTTTGAGAAAATACGAGTAATTCAATTTGTGGCATTTTTGATGATCGGCGCTGTTAAAAGCCGGCCTCTGAGCGTTGAAGCTATTTTTTGCCTGGAAAAAAATTATTTTATAATATTTTTGAAAAACCAAGGCGGTCTCGATTACTTTTAGACTAAGACAGATTCGCGGGCAAAGTTTAAAAGAAGTCGATGTTTTGAACCCAAATGCATCAGACTGCTTTTAAAGAGACTTCCTCTTAAAAATGCGCTAGAAAGGAGATACAACGTGTCAGTTTTCACTTACGTTCCAAGCTAACTTTGACTTTTTTTGCATCGCGGTTAAATTCACACTGCTTATCCATCTGCTTTTCTATGGAAAGTTTCCTTTTTTCCTTCGAGAAGCGCTTATGGCAGTTCCTGCTGAAACTGAATTGCCTTCCAAAGGACGTCGCTGATCTGGTGAAACTATTTCTGAGCTAAAGCTTGTCTATGTGCGCGAAGATAGTTCAAGGTGACAAAATAAGCACACTCGCTTACGGGCACTATAGCAAACAAAGAGGATAGACCTTCAGAGAAAAGGTTGAAGACAACGCATGGAAAAATGGAAAATGCGTAATTGAAGGAAGCTAAAGATACAAGGAGTGATGGTGGGTGAGATACTGAAGTAAGCGAAAGACACAGCGATTGGCTTAGAAAAATATGAGCCGCGGTCTGATTTGGTAAACTTGGGAAAGGAATGTGGTCCTGACTGAGGAAGCCGTTGGAGGGGAAGAGAACGTTGCGTGACGAGACCAAACAACGGCTTTAAGGGAGAATACTTGAAGCCATGCTGGCCTAAAAAGTAGTAAGCTACATCAGGAGCCCATTCTCCTGGCTACATAAAAAAATATCACCAAATGCTGCGATCGCGTGACTCACGTGACCTGGACGGCAAATAAATTTTATTAGTCACGCAGGTCATGCAATCAGTTTTTCTTTCCACTCGAAGGACCCTAGAGAGTCATGGGAAGGTGATGCTTCATTAAGCACTTTGATTGCAATGTGTCGTTATTTTACCCGCTTTTAGCGATAATTCTGTCACTTTCGCCTTATTTAACGCCCAAGAAGGTAAGAATCTTCTTTTTACTTCTTCTCTCCGATACATAACGTAATTAAAATACTCCGTGCGATTAAAGTCCTTCGTGCAAGAACTCTCTTAATGACATGCCGATTATGTGCATAATTCAAGTTTCAATAGTTTCGTGTACGTCTTTTGTGTTTACCCGTTTGTATAGCTTATTTTGTTCATTTTTGTATATCACTCTTGTACTTGTATATGAAGAAATCAGGTTATCAAAACCTTAGGTCTTCAATAGTAAAACGTTGTCTCTACTGTACAGCACTCTCCACAGAGTGGAGAGGCCACTGATCAACTCCAGAAATCTAAGTCATATCAATGCAAACTTTCTGATGTGAAATCATTGTCGCACATGTTACTTATAATTTGGTCAAATTTATTCATGCAAGTTACGATCGCTGAATTTGACTCATTCCATTTGATCTCTCTTCTTGGAATTAAAAAAGAGCAACTTGGAGAGAGTAATGTTTGCTGTGTGATAAGTGAATCGAAACCTTCCAGCTCCCTAAGCGTTCATTTCCCTCTGAGGGAAATCTATATCTCCAGGTCTAGCAAGTTAAGGCAGGGATCAATGAAGTCAAAGCACTAAATCAACTCTCTCTCTTTTGTTGCTTGAAACGAACACTTAACTAATATAAATTCCTCACAATAAGTTTTGAGCTTTTGGGTTATGATTTAACGGTTAGAGTAGATAAAGCTTTCTTTGTTTTGACATTACTTTTCATTCATGCTCATCAAAATAGGGGTTCTCAGTTAAGCACAAGGATCTACATAATCTACCCCCTCCAGTCTTTATTTGAAGTGGTGCCCTGGAACCTCATAAAATTCTGCCTTTTATTTACATCATTTTCTGGATTTTGGTTCTTCCTTTACTTTCAATGTCTTGAAATTTAAACCAAAATTTTGAGTTAAGAAGATTTTGTATGGGGAGATATTTTTTTTTTTTTTTTTTTTCGGAAACACAATTTGAAGTGTGCCAAAATGATCCAGATCAGGTATTTCAAGAGGACATATGTGCTCAAACAGTAGCAATCCTGTAATGGTGCACTCTAGATCAGGCACTGAGTATGGCTATTCTTCACACTGTTTTCTATACATTCCCTGAGGTGCTGACAAGGAGAAGTTGGTTAACAATCAACTGCAGATTTGTTTTTTTGTGCTCATGTGACTGCGTGTGCTTGTCCATCACGTCCTATTCAGGTTGAAATTTTCAACACATAGTGTTCATATCATGATAAAATGCTCATTGACTGAGTTTGGTCAAACTGGACTAGAAAATATTCAGCTCTCAGTCATGAGGCATGGACCCTGCTGCTCTGAGTCCATACGTCATAACCTAAGCCCAAGTGTTTTCCTGTCTGGCCCTCCCACTCAGTCGATGGGTATTTATTCATATGATAACTCAGGCAAATAATGTTTGCTAAACTTAGCTCCAACAGATTTCTCATGTGCTGGAAAATTTTTCTATTTGAACAGAATCAATCAGGCTGATAAGGATCACCTTTGTGATTGAGCTCAAGACACTCATGAAGATGAACTAATAGCAAGAAGTACATTTACACAGGTCAGTCAAATTTTCTGTCCGTAATTTTTGACATTGATAACAGATGCAGATAAGAAACTAAGTAAGCACTATCTTTGATACAATTGTAAGTAAGGACTGTTTTCACTCATTGTATCAAATGTAACATATCACTTAGAGATGCAATTTAAACCTGAAATGACACAAACTGAAGTTAAAAGAAATCTTAACCCTTGAACTCCCATGAGTGACCAAGACAGATTTTGTCCTTACAATAGCAGTACAATGTCAAGCAAACAAGTGATAAGAATGGAGAAAAATATCAATTAGGGGAGTATGAATTGATCCAATACCAAATTTTCCAAACTTATTTCATAAGAATTGTACAGCAGACAGATGTAAGGAAAATTACTAAAAAGATCTTGGGAGGAAAAAGAGTAAAGCACAGATTACTGTTTCAGATCCTGGACCTTAATGGAAAAATTTTTTGAGATGTACACATTTTGGTATTTCCACAACATTTTTGGGATGTCATGTAGCTAATGTGTATTTCCCAGTCACAACAAATGACTACATAGATTTCTGATCCAATAAAACTCACATAAACATGCTTGAGTTATGTCAACTGATGGAAGGCTTGTTGCATAACTATGTTATCAAATGTTATTACGGTATATACCACACTAGTGAAACATGGTTTTTGCATACATTGATTAATTAGTTCAGAAGTGAATAGCAAGTACTTTTCACCTCTGAACAGCCGATGAGTCAAAATCACAGGTCAAGAGTTGAATTTCTAATTTCACATTCAGCATTTTAGCACATTAGAGGAGGGTCTTCTACTGGTCAGGTTACTTTTGAGAATTAACAATCCTATCTTGGGTGTTAAAGTAGCCTACTGAATAGGCGTAATTTTGGTGAGCAAGTGCTCAGCTTTTCTCAGCAAAAATTATGGCAGTCATCTTTGATTTTAATGAAAGTGGAAGGCTAGGGAGATAAAGAAATTTGTACCACGGGGTGGGGGACAGTGAAAAAATTATAAGGAGGGGGTTGCGGGTGAGGAAGTGAATATTACTTTTTGCCCCTTCCTGCCTCCTCCACCAACTGTTGACTCTAGCTCCAAATTAAACGTGGCCAGTTGAAGAAATGATTGTGTGCTTCTGAAAGTTAACTAACAAGGCCCTCGTAAAGCACCTGCACTGCACTGCTGGCCAGAGTGAAAGGGTTGTTCTTTGTGCATTGCATTCCTTTATTGACTTCCAAGATACAATGAAAATCAAAATGAAGCTAAGGAAAAGAAATTAAAGCAGTTGTCATAAACAGATGAATTAGAAGTTAATACAATGAAATAAAGAAATTGACAAAATGAGAAAACAGAAATAAAGGACAGAAAATACACACACAAATGTTGAACAAGATCTGGAACAAATTGATGAATTGAAAAAAGATATAAAGGCAATCATCAAAGAGGTTTGAATGGTTTGAGAGATATATGCCCGTGAATATAATAACCCAAAAGAACAGAGGCAAATTATGCAGAAATAGTTACAGAATATTGAGGATCATTATAAGGGACTAAATAGAAATATGACAAAATCAGAGGAAAAAGTCCAAATTTCTTAATGAATGTTCTAAACAAATTAGTATCTAATTTCTTTTGTAATTTCTGGAAACATTTCACATACTTTCCTAGTTTGTGACTTATCTAATGGCAAAACCTGAAAGTGACAAGGGTGGCAGCATAGTGAACTGCAGTGATGACCCTCCACCTCTGAATATTGCACTGTGGGAGCTTAGCAGTCTGCCAAACAGGAGGAAACGTTGGAGTGCAGACCATCTTCCAGTTGACATTCTGCTGTTGACTGAGGAGGATTGTGAGTTCTTGGCTTGTTATTATTACCTGAGAGATTCCTTTAAAAGCTATGAGAAATCCATTGGATATGTGTACTTTGGAAAGATGGGTGAAGATGAAGATGAGTCACTGAGAGTTGCCTTAGTGAAGTGTTCTAAAGATTCCTCAGATCCTGGAGGTTCTCAAACTTCTGCTAAAAATGCCATCACACTCCTGAGACCCAAGGTTACTGCTTTGGTTGGTTTCTGCTACAGTCCCAGTCCTGAAAAAGCCCAGCTAGGAGATGTGGTGATATCCTCAAAACTTACAACAGATTGTCACCAAACCCCAGTGAGTAGAGATGTTGGTAAACTTGTCAAAACTGCGGCTTATGGATGGAAGGCACCATTAGAAAACCCACAAGCACAAGAAGTCAAGGTCAAAGAAGGAGAGATTTTAAGTTGCTCTGATATGAACGGTGCTGAACAGCAGTGTCAATCACACCCTGGGGCAATTGCAGTTGAAATGACAGGAAAAGGTGAGAATAACTATCAGGGTTACAGTAGCCTGGCATCTGCCTTCATTAAAGACAAGATTATTTTGCAATAAACCAGAATGGATTTTTGTCATGTTTAGTGAGAGTTAATGTAATACCAGGGTCACTCAGACAAGGCTGGCCCAACCCAATTTCATAAAAGGGTTCTAAAAACACCACATTCCTAAAACATCCTCCAATGACAAAGGAAAGTTAAAAGACTGAAAAGTGTTTACAGAAAAAAAAAAAGGGAAGCCTCTTGATTATCTTCTGGAAATATCATTGCTTCAATCCATTCCAATTGTTATTGCTTATCCTTTTTTAATTTTTCAACCTCAGGCCTTTTTGCAGCAGCTCATGACATGAAGATGGAGTGGCTTGTCGTTAAAGGTGTTTGTGACTTTGTACATGGCAGTGGATTTAGGAAGGATTCATGGAAGACTTTTGCTTGTGTAATGGCGGCCTCTGTTGTATCTAACATTTTTGGTGACTCTTCAGTGTTTGAAGTCTGGCCTCATTATGGAAGTATGTTTATGTTTATGATATACTACTCTGGTCTTGTCTTCTAAGACATCTAGGAAATTGAAAGTTTGCCTTTGTAAGAGATATCTTTATATCTCATACCTTTGCATGAGATATCTTTATAGAACATTAAATTAACAGTGAAATGACTGCTTGATTATGTTAAAAATGTATTCATACATGTATTCCTCCAAAAATATTTTAATTCTTCAAGTTGGTGAATTTCAATCTGTTCTTCTTTTAATTTTCTCACGATTGTGAGGTGCCATTTTTATCTTCTTCCAGTGCTCTTCTCAATTCTTACTTGTTACCCATTACAAATCTGTGAAGTTTATTTTACTTTTAAAACTTTGATTTAATATTCCTCTTACAGACAATTTAGCGAGAGAGGGGAGTGGGAATACTGATGATTCTTCTAATTGTGAAAGCAAAAGGGTGGCAGGTATTATATTTTTCTTTTGTGGTAATTTATTATTTTAATTGTTTTTTAAAGGTTTTTTCATTTCTCTTAAGATATTTTAATCTTCCTCCAGCACTCTTTTCAATTCTTACTTAGTATCCAATGCATATTTGTGAAGTTTTTTTTTTTTTTTACCTTTGAGTACAGTTTGATTTAATTTTCCCCTTACAGACAATGTAGCTAGAGAGGGGAGTGGCAACAGTGATGATTCTTCAAATTATAAACGCAAAAGGGTGGCAGGTATTTTATTTTTCTTTTTTTAGTAATTTCTTATTTTCGTTTTTTTTCACAGTTTCTTCATTTGTCTTAAGATATTTTGATCTTCCTCAAGCGTTCTTTTCAATTCTTACTTGGGGTCCAATTTATATTTGTGAAGTTTTTTTTTCACTTCATTTTCCCCTTACAGACAATATAGCCAGAGAGGGGACTGGGAACAGTGATGATTCTTCAAATTATAAACGCAAAAGGGCGGCAGGTATTTATTTTTCTATTATAGCGCTTTCTTATTTCCATTTTTTCTTCACGGTTTCTTCATTTCAGAACTTGGGTCTTCGGTGATATTGTCGATTCCATCTACTCTTTCACGCACGTGATAAAAAACTTGTTCTGTTGGCCTATCAAACTTTAGTGCTTCACTCAATGTTTTGAAATGCTAATTTGTCGCAAATTGCACTCGAAATCATGTGATTACCTGTACAAATGCGAGAGAAATTGAAATTTCAGCTTTTTTGTTGTGTCTTAACAGAATATTCTCCAGAAGAAACCTTTGATGTGAAATCCTGTAGAGGTAAACTTGCAGAGCATTATAAAAGAACCGCCACGGTGCCCACTTCTGTGTGGTCCAAAGCATGTCCCGTGAAGATTGACCAAATTTACACTAGACTCTCCGTGGTAAAAGAGGAACCAGCCCCGTCTGGGTCATCACACTCAAAGCTGAATCACTACACTGAGATTTTCATTGATGGCGAAGGAAACACACAAAAGAGAATACTTGTTCAAGGGCAGACTGGAATTGGAAAGACCACGTTTGTGAAGAAAGTTGCTGTAGACTGGGCAGAACTTAATGACGAGAACACTGAACTCGACGTGAAGCTTGCAGAGAGTCCAAACTACGAAGTCGAGTCAAATGACGGATCAGTTAAAGGCTTGGACGAAATTCAGAAGCAAGTCTTGAAAAGATTCGAACTTGTTCTTGTGGTTAATCTGAAGGAAGCTTCCAAATGCCAAACCCTCAAAGAAGTCTTGCATCATTGCAATATTTTTCCTGAAGAAGACTCAGCTTTGGTAGATGAGATGCTAAGTTATATCACGGAAAATCAAGAGAAAGTGTTGCTGATGTTTGATGGCTACGACGAGTATGGTTGTGGACTAAACTCCGAAATCTTCGACATATTTAGAAGAAAGAAACTGAGAAGTTGTTGTGTCTTGATAACAACTAGAATCTCCAAAGCGGATGAGCTTCGAGAGTTTAAGGATGTTTATGCCGAGGTCACCGGGTTCAGCTATCAGGAGAGATTTTCCTTTATGTGCCGATTTCTTGGCAGTGAAACAGAAGCAGAAGAGCTGTTGGGTCACCTATTTAGAAAAAATTTGACAGATTTAGCAAAAATTCCCCTCCTTCTCCTCTTCTTTTGCACTTTGTGGAAAAAAGGTAAAGTGAAGACCTTCCCTGATACCAAAACGAACCTGTACCTGGCGATTGTTCAATGCGTTGTGGATTATAATCAAGGAAAGAGTTCTCCTGCCCAGTTCAGCAAACTAGAAGACTTCCAAGATATCCTAGCTGAGATAGGAAAGGTGGCGTTGGAGTGTCTCTTAGAGGACGACCATGTATTTGAGTATGATCAACTCTCCTCTGCCATCCGTTGTGAAGAAAGTCGCATCATTGGTTTGCTTCAAGTTACCGAGTACGCAGAGAACCTTCGACCAGCAGGGTTGGTGTCCTTTATCCACAAGAGTATACAGGAGTTCCTAGCCGCGTGGTACATCACCTACAGATGTGTCCCTAAAAAGCATCTTGGTGGAATGGAGAAACATGCCCGCACTTGGGAGAGTTGTGCCGCTTGGGAGAATGTCTTTCAGTTCATTTGCGGTTTGTCTAATAATGGAGCAGTCATAGTTCTAGACCACCTTACTTCTGTCAGAATTGCTACACCGGACTTGGATTTATCGAAGAAAGTATCAGATGTAGACAACGATACGGAGGCACCATTAAATGACTTAACTGACAGGCACGTCAAGGTCAATGACTTCGTTCTTAATTTCCTTCTAGAGGCTCAGTCAAAAGATGAACTCTTACGACGCTATTTTGATTGTCTTGGAGGTATAATCTTGGTTACCACATCACTTTCTCGCCTTCTACAAAAGATGGAAAGGGAGACTATAGGAATAACTGCAAATTCGACTGTTTTCGTTTACGAATCGTCCCTTGACGTTCCAGTACAGGAGCTTTATCACTTGGTAAAAAATCTCCGTTGTCAGCAAAGTTCTGAGCCTTCGTCAGTTGAAAACTTTTTACGTAAGTTATCAAATGATCCCTGTCCACTTCCCGCTTGTAATTTCCGTTCTGTGCTCTTTTTCCGTGATCACAAGCTTCTGGTTTACTTAACGAGAGTGACTGTAAGATGTACTAAGTTTGCAGAACTGTTCAGTGTAAGTTTTGGAGAGTGCGTCCCATCTGGCTCGGAAGATACCCACCTAGGAAATTCATCTCTGAAGTTCTTAAGATCCTTTCATTGCAGCTGCACTTTTGAGGAGAAAACAAGCGAGACACTTCGGGTGATAATCAGGCACAGCAAAGGCTTGAAAAGGATTGGATTCGAAGGAAAAGGGTGCCACGTCTGCGAATTTTTGAAACAGGTGCCAAACCCCAGTGAATGTTGTGTGTCACTCGGCGCCACTCTTTATTCGTCCATCGACGAACTGGAATTGTCTACGGCAGAAATAGAAGAGCTAGCCAGGGTATTGCCAAGATTTAAAAACATTGTCGCTCTTTGTTTCAACTTTTCTCGATGCGCTAGAAAAGCAATAGACACATTAGTTACCAGTTTAACTCATCAATCTACTGTAATACTGAAATTTAGAGGAATACAGCTGACTTCTGCAGTGGTTGGAGCCCTCGGCCGGTTGCTTCCAAACATGTCATCCTTACAAGTTCTTGAGTTGACCGGGTCGGGACAAAGGATGTTGGAAGAGGAGGACATGGAGAGGTTATTTGGTGGATTCAACAAACCGGCACTACATTTGCTAAGGCTTACTTTCAGTGGTTTTAACGTGAGTTGTCTTCATCCGCTTACCGAACGTTTTCATTTTTTCGCCAACTTAGAAGAGTTACACTTTGAACGGTTGACCATGAATGAAGATGGTTTACGTTGCCTGCTAGAAGCCTTGAAGCTCAAGATCGATGCATTAAGTATTACGAGCCATTGTTCGGCTTCTCCATTCCTTTGCAATCTAGTGTCCTGGAAAAACCCCAAGAAGTTTGGAAGACCAGAGAACAACCTGACTCTGGAGGAATTAAGCTTGACTCCAGGTACAGCTGCAGTGCTGGGACGGTCACTTCCTGAAATGTCGGCCTTACAAAAACTGTCGCTGTGTAGATATAATAGAAAAAACAATGTGCAACCGAAAGTGTTAGAGGCGCTCTTTGGAGGATTTTACAAACCCCTGCCGCTGCGCGAGCTAATAATCTTTGGTTTCAAGTTAAGAGGTAGTCTTGTTCCACTCACAAAAAGCCTTCGTTTCTTCTCGAATCTGAGGCGGTTAATGCTTGAGGGGAACTTGGACGAGCGTAACTCGTGCGATTTGTTAAGGAGTTTGAGATTCACTCCTAGTCTAAAAGAGCTTGTCGTTGAGGGCAACCAGCTGGACTCCAATGATTGCTTCCTGGCGGAACCTGACTACTTATTCACTGAGAGAGTCACGCTCAACTTTCTTGAGAAACTGGTTCTGGATGGAGTAACCATGACCTTAACAGTGGCCAAGGTGCTTGGGCTTTTGCTTCCAAAAATGTCAGCATTAAAAACGCTAGCCTTAACTGGGGTGGAAGGTAGTACTTTAGAGGAAAATCATCTGGAGGCTCTGTTTTCTGGGCTCAGCAAAAAAATGTCTTTGGAGGTCCTTTCTCTCCGCGGCTTCAGCATCAGAAGTTGTCTTGTTCCTGTCTCCAAGAGATTTAACTACTTTTCTAGTTTAACCGAGATACTCTTTGGCCAGTTGCTCATGAATGAATGTAAATTATCTAGTTTCCTGGAGAGCTTAAGATTGATTCCTTGTCTGCAATGTCTTGAGAAACTGGTACTGGATGGAGTAACTATGACCTTAGCAGTGGCCAAGGTGCTTGGGCTTTTGCTTCCAGAAATGTCAGCATTAAAAACGCTTGAGTTAACCGGGGTGGAAGGTAATACTTTAGAGGAAAATCATCTGGAGGCTCTGTTTTCTGGGCTCAACAAAATAATGTCTTTGAAGGTCCTTTCTCTCCGGGGCTTCAGCATCAAAAGTTGTCTCGTTCCTGTCTCCAAAAGATTGCACTACCTTTCTAGTTTAACCGAGATGATTTTTGACCAGTTGCTCATAGATGAATGTAAATTATGTAGTTTTGTGGAAAGCTTGAGATTGAATCCTTGTCTGCAGCGTCTCAACTTAAAGATTCAGTCTCAAAGTACTACTGACTGCTGCACAACGGAAGCCGACAAAGTCGATTGTTTCAAACTAACTTCCCTCCAAGAACTGACACTGGAGGGTGCATGCGTGACCCCAATGATGGCAAGGGTGCTTGGGCGTTCCCTTCCAGAAATGTCTTTATTAAACACTTTAAAGATATTCGGGATGGATAGCATTTTGCGAGAATAGGATATGGAGGCACTGTTTGGCGGGTTGACCAAAACAATGTCTTTGCGCTCCCTAACTTTCAACAATTTTAGCGTGAAAGGATGTGTCGCTCCTCTAACCAGAAAGTTGCGTTTCTTTCCCAACTTGATGTATCTCGACCTCAAGATGCTAAACTTGGATAGTTTTGACCTCTGTAGTATACTAGAAGCCCTTCTCGAGGTCCGTGGTTTATCCGTAGTGACGCTTTCAAGTAAACAGTTTGTTCAGGAAGTAACACGTGTTGTACAACACCTCTTCAATCTACCGATAAGGTGTACAGGGTTCTGTGTTTTTATTGATCAAACAGCTTCTGAAGAAGTCGTGAGGGAAATTAGAGATGCCATCAAAGAAACACGACCTAACGTTTCCTTTATACCCGACGAACGTGATATAGTCTTCTATGTTTTTCATCCGACATTCTATTCCATTTTTGACACAAACCCAGTGAAACCGCAGTAAACCCTCAGTTAGTCAAATTTTCCAAAATGGGTTATGCGTAGTTTGTTGGCATAAGCAAACAATTTTGCAGTCCTGTCAGTGTTCGTCATTGTTGTTTGCCTGTGTAACGAAGTTTCCAGAACACAAGGGAACAATCTAGAACGTTGATTTACCGCATCGGGGCGGCTATTTTTAAGCTGTACTAGAACCTTCTCCGTATTCCAGAACATTCTATTGAGTTATTTTAAGGATGTGTCGTCATGAGCGTCTAGAGTGTTCCTGCTACTAAAAATATTATTTTAAATATAAGTATGATGTAATCGGTTACTATACATAAGGTTTTCAGAAGCTTAAGATTCCAGTAAAAAGTTAAGTCGCAGACCAATAAAGTGGAAAACAAGAATCTTCTAGCTTCGTGACAGCCTGTAAGCGGTTTTTGACATTACACAAGATTATGATCGTCCGTTCTTGCATTGCAAAAAAGGCAGTTGCTTAAAATAAAGTGGCATTACGTGAATTCGGGAGAAGCTTTAGTTGTGGGAAAAAAAAAAACAAGACTGAATCTTTTGTCAACGTTGCCGGAGATAGCCTCCAGCTCACTGAAACGGGGGGAGGTGGGACTTAGGTCCCCCCCTCCACTCAACTTTTTGATTGCTGCCTCACCGCCTATGCCAGACCACGATATCACCGCATCATTCTTCGATTCTATGTAATAATGTGAAGCGTGCTTGAATATAACGAAAGCTCTCAAATGCCTCAAAAATATGAGTGTTGTTAACGTTGATACCCCAAAGCGAGTGGTGTTTGTTCAGCTGTAACACAAAACTTTTAGCAATCTCGATCCTGAGAGCAAACGGTTGGTAAGCCTCTCAGAGTACATACCCGCTTTGCACATTCCCAGCCGTCATTGAAAATACTTTTTGAGCAATAAAAGGCCTTATTTGTATTTCTATAATATGATATTTAAATTTTGCAAAATCGCTTTGAATTCAAGTAGAGCGGAGCTCGTAAGGGAATATGACGACATATCAAGGTGAAAACACTTAGTATTGACTTGTCTATACGTCCGTTTATCCGTCTGTACTTACGCAATTTCGAAACTTTGTTTCATCACAAAAGAAGTTTCTCGATCCACTTCAACATTTGGGAGTTTCAGATGAAAAGTAATTGTGTTCAGTACAAAACTCTCAAATCTATGAAAGGAATACATCAAAATCTAAGGAGAAACGAAATGAGCTTTCGACTTTTAACTTTGCAAAACCCTATAGGAAAGTGTTTCATGTCATCACAAGTTTATACCCAGTTTCCAAGTTCGAAAAACGAAACAAGATGAACACTGCTCACAGTTAGGTAAAGCTAGTCTAGGCGAGCAGTAGCTTAAGGTAAAGTTAAAGAATCTCGTCCCACCAACGTATTGGCCAACGCGTCAGTCGACACACTACCGACACACCACAGACACATTACCAACGCCGGTCAGCCAACACGTACCGACGCGTTGGTAAGATCAACCGACGCGTCGACCGACACATTACTGACACAATACCAACGCAAACAGAATATTAATCCTTAATCTAGCAGGATTGCATCAATAAAGAATGAAAAATACATTACAGTAACTAACAAGTATCTTAAAACTGACAGGAAAGGTTCTTTTACGCTTGTCGTCGATTGCATACGTGACCGACCATAGACCTTTAAAAGCAAAAAAAAAAGACTTTACTTTATCGTTTGTGGTAGCATGCAGGACACGTGTCATATTTGGCCTTGCTCACCATAGAGCCCTCTGTAGCTCAGTGGTAGAGTATCGGAGCGCTGAACCCGATTGTCTGAGGTTTGACTCCTCATAATAATAATAAATAAATAATAAATAATTTAGCAGTGGACATTCCACTAGGTGGCTCTTCTTGTCCAGGTCTCTCATGGAGAGTCTTCAGTCTCACGCTCATGACATAACGAAAAAAACATCTTTATCGACATAAATTTAGTTTGTACCTCTCTCTAAGTAACTATGTGGTGTTGATATCATTGATATGTTCTTTAAACGGGATACAACTGAACAATATTCTTTTTAAGAGTTTAACTGAGGAGTTTTAAACTACACTGAGTTACGGCTTAGGAAAGCTTCTTGTATTGAGGAGCAAAGAAAGGCAAAATACGATTATTGAAAATTTTAACTTATTGAACATTCATTGCCTAAAATGAAGTGTCTTAACTGGTTTTTAGAGTTTCAAATGCATTTAAAAACATCGCTGAATGGAAAATTTAACAATAATTCAAATAGTTCGTATCTTCCATTCAAAACTGATCAATCTTTGACAGGTGCGGTTGGTTTATATTTTACAACCAAAGACTTATCGTCTTATAAAAGAGCTACAACTACCACCATAAAGCAAGTTCGTTTTACGATTGTACGACTACTAGGCTTGTGCAAATGAAGTTTAAGCATTTACTAAATTTTCGATTCTGAATATTGCGTTTCTAGTGTTCTGATTGGTTCACTCAACTCCAGTTATCAGCTCATATTCCGTTTTCATTAAAGTGAATTGCGCCGGAAAATATCCAACCATTCAGGATTTAATGAAAACTAATGATGAAGCTCTTCCATTTGAGATTGTTGGATAGGAGAGAGGTTATAGCCAACCCGGCGCTACGTACCTACCTTGTTGGCTATTTACTATCTCGTATTCAACGTGCGCTCCTGTAATCAATCCTGTAATCAATCCTGTAATCAAGTTTAATGTCTTTGCGTGGTGCATGGTTGCCCATATTGCCCGAGCCAGAGGCTCATATAATCGCAAGACAACACCCACCCATCCCACCCCAGGGGAGGACATCCATCACACAGTAATCTCGTGCGTGGGAAATTAACGTCTCCTACCCCTAACCCTGCAGGAGACGGGACCTCCATTTGTTCGTCCCTATCCGAGAAGACTAGAACATCTAAACCATTTCTTGATGTTATAGAAAGGCAGCATATTCTTCTCAATTATTTTAAGACCTTAAGTGTTGGTCCGGCCGGGGCTCGAACCCTCGACCTCCCGCACATCAGTCCAGCGCTCTGTTAATTGAGCTAACCAGGAGGCGCTCACGGAATAATTGTTAATGCAATGTGAATATTTTACCCGAAGAAAAAACCCCATCAGGTTCCAAAAGGAGGAAAGAGGAGAGGGGATGAATAAAGTAAGACTCAATTTTCAATAGTCGCCTCCTCCACTCCCTCTGTAGTGGCCCTCCTAGAAAACCATGTTATCGTCTCCAGAATCTCTCCGGCGAATCCAAAGAAACATTCCCGCCATATCTTACGGCGCGTAGAGCCTGGATTCTATTCTGAGATTCAAAATGGCGGAGGACGACGAGGTGGAAGTTCGAGGAATAAAAAGACCTCTTGTTGAAAACTACAGCGACGATGAGGAAGAAGAGGAAGCTCGAAGGAAACAAGGTACTGCTAGTAGACAAGGCTGGATAATGTAACTCGAAATGATGCGAAGGGCAGGATTGTTGAAGATTTGATCGTGATCCTCGTGTTATTATTTAATGAATTACTGCTACAATCTCCTGCTAAAACATTCCCCTTTGCTTCCTCCCTCGTCATAGTTGTTAACGGTAAAAGTTCCAGGAAGAAAAGACGCAACGTTAAGAGAGGGGAGCAAAATTTGACAACTATTGTAGTTCTCATCTGAGAGAGGTCACGTCTGTGATGGTTCTTTTTTCTCTTCACTTTGGTTTTGAGTTCTAGCTCGTTCCATTACAAATGGTACTTCCGATCCCTTCATCACTTTTTTCAGAAACGTTACCTGGCTTATTCACGCGATTAATATAAATTTATGATAAATAAAGTAGCTTTTACTTTCAAACCCTTTGTACAGAAAATACCCCTCTCGCTCCAAAAACAACCAAGTCAGATTTTATTCCCTTTTTTTTTTTTTTCCAGAACACAGTGCTTATCAGAGTAGACATTGTCCTTATCTTGACACCATAGACAGGTACTGTTGAATATTTACTGATCATGTACTTAAAAAAACTTCCACACAATTAAACAAGGAGAAACTTTTGTGAGTTTTGAAATTGAGTAGATTTTGCAAATTGACCCCCCAACCTCATAAAATTAGTTTCCTGCAGGAAAAAATATATGAAAAAAATTTAAATAAAGGGTAGGCTTGGGGAAGGAATAGTTTTTTTTTTGTTTGACCTTGTTGTTTGGGTCTTTCCTTCAAGGCAGCAAAGATTGAAGAGTTGTCACTAAAGTGTGATGTGATTCAGCAAGTAATCAAATTTGTTGCTGTTACATTTCCTTCTGTGTTAACTTTCTGCTCCTTGATCCCAGAATTACAAAAATTAGACCTCAGCAACACAAAAAAGCTGCAGTCTGCTAAGAAAAATGAGACAAAATGTTGCTTTTTGCTTCATCTAAATGTAGTGATAGCCTCTTTATAGAGTACCAGTAAGTCCTTGTATCATATTTCATAGAGACTTAATTTCATCATTATTTTACTTAACCTTCTCTCTCCTTTTAACATGATTGCCCCCAAGTTCTTTTTTCTTTTCATGTTTATTGTAACTGAGTGGCAGACATGCCCTAAATAACCCAATTTTCTTACAGGCATGTTCTTGATTTTGATTTTGAGAAGCTGTGTTCTGTGTCGTTATCTCACATCAATGTGTATGCCTGCTTGGTGTGTGGAAAGTATTTTCAAGGTGAGAATTATAAGATTTCTATGTCGTAGTGTTACCAAAAAGGGATGATAAAGTGTTTTATGATTTTTATTTTTTTCCACAGGCCGTGGACGGCGCTCTCATGCTTACACACATAGTGTACAAGTTGATCATCACGTTTTTCTTAATCTCCATACACTCAAGGTGAGACTGACTTGAAATACTTTGTCTTATGATTACAAGTAAAACTTGATTAATTTAATTCTATCTAATTTATTAGCTTCAATAAGTAGTATCTTAGAAATCGACTTTGAATAAAAGCTAGCGCTAAGAAGTCACGACGTTTCGACCTCTCTGAGGTTATTTTCAAGTGAGTAAGTTTTCCAAATCACCATAAATATGTTGAAGCAAGTTGAAGATGATAAAATGTGGCGAATGCTAAAATATGTGAAAAAGTGTAAACAATATACAATGGAAGAGAATAAAAGAATAAAAGATTAAAATAATCATAGCACGAATTGTTCTATAAAGAAATAGTTTGGCGCGAATTGAATAGCACTGTTTGTTTAGGGTTGGTTTCAGTTCTTTGATAAAAAACATTTCAAAAACAAGGCAGTCAAATTTGTTCTAACACTTCCTTAAGATTTGAAAATTCTGTGTGATGTCTTTTGGCTCCAAGTCCTGCTGATCCCTGAGGTGGTGTCCGATTGCCGATTCTTTGTGTTCTTCAATTCGTTGTTGTAAGTGTCGACACATGTAGCCGACACAGCCTGCATCACACAGGCCACACTGAAATGAATACACCACCCATTGTTGACTCACAAGAGGGGGTTTGTCTTCCCTGACCCTAATTTCATTCTTGATTATTTTATTATTTTATTCTTTTATTCTCTTCCATTGTATATTGTTTACACTTTTTCACATATTTTAGCGTTTGCCACATTTTATCGTCTTCAACTTGCTTCAACATATTTATGCTGATTTGGAAAACTTACTCACTTGATAATGACCTCAGAGAGGTTGAAACGTCGTGACTTCTTAGCACTATCTTTTATTTCAAAGTTTATTAGCTTTGCCGACAATACATACAATATAGAATGTGAATGAATTACATTAACGATAAGGGGCAGGCAACCACAACAGCGATAGCCAATTACTGTGGTCCCCAGTTGGTGACCCTTTATTAGTCTCCAAGTATCTGCGGTCTTTCCTTACACTTAGGTAGCACGGAAAGCCGTAAAAATCTTGAACAAAAGCTCATCTTTCAAACCGGCAGTCTAAATCCCACAGGGATCAACGAACGCTTTTCATTCCACTAATTTATTCTTGTTTTTTTCGTTGCCATATTCCCACCAATAACGTAGCTCCATTCTCTGCCTTTAAAAGCACACGCAACCCACAATTCCTCTATTCGCTCCGATGAAGGGCTAACGCTCGAAACGTCAGCTTTTGGAATCGTTACGGTGGCCAATTTACCACTTCAACTTTGTTGATATATCCAAATTATCTGATTATCAGTTCTCCCCTCAGGTCCTGCAGCAAACTTATTTCCTTGTAAACTAGTGGAGAGAATTTGATGTTACTGGTAGATCAAGAGAACAACTTCTATGTGATAAGTTTGGGTGACCTCATTACCTGCTTACTGAATAATGTAGAAATGGTTTTGAAAATGATTTCACTATCCCAAAGCATATGTTTTTGGGAGGGAAACCACTTCTTTTGGAAATTTTTTGATAAATTTGTCTCATGAAATTTCCAGACACTGCAGACAATAGATGAAATGTTCATAAAGCACCATTTCTTCATGCTATCAAAGTGCATTGAAATAGAATGAAACTCATACTAAACAACAAGTTTTTGACAAATCAGAGAATGTAGATTTGAAGGTAATTTATAATATATGAAATCATTATGATGATGATTAAAGAATAATGTTAAAACCATTTCTTTCAGTTTTACTGTTTACCTGATAACTATGAAGTTATTGACTCTTCTTTAGATGACATAAAGGTAAGTTTGAACAACTGAACTGAGGTTTGAGCTGTTTATATCTTCAATTAATGATCATACAAGTCAATTAATAGAAAACACTACTCATCTTGTAGTGTCAAAAAAAATGTTTGCACAAATGTAATTTCTATTATACCTTTTTTTTTATTGAAATTGTAATCAAATGTACATAAAAGTATTCATAACCTAATGGTTGTATTTGTCTATTCAATATTGAAGATTGAAATTATCACAAATATAACATTTGATGGGAAAAACTGAAGTTATTGCACAAGGATAATTACTTTTTGCAGGTTATCACTGTCTCAAACAAATTATTTGAGAAGTCTTTCATATGTACAATGAAAATGCTAACTGAAGGTAACAATGATACGGCATTCCTGACTTGATCTTCTCAGATCATTTTAAAGTATAAATTGTGGCAACAATACTGTAAGATATGGAAAGCAACTAAATAGATAACTGTTTCTTTTTAGTATGTCTTAAACCCAACGTTCACCAAAAATGACATTACGCTGTTGGATAAATCAGCAAAGCTGTCCAGGGCGTTTGATGGCACTACTTATCTACCTGGTAAATCTTAGTATTTTATTAGATTCAAGGAATAGTAAAGCCCCCCCCCCTTTTTTTTTTAAATTTGGTATCATGGTATTTTGCTGTGCTAGAAAAATAACATCATAACTGTGCTTATTGTGATCTGTCTCATTTTTGTCAAGGAGAGATCAAAATAACTTGTTTAGACACTGCCAGACACTTATTTAAATCTCTCAAAATCATTCTATGCTACATCATGGATATATCAACAAAGTTGAAATGGTAAATTGGCCACAGTAATGATTACAAAAGCTGACGTTTTGAGCGTTAGCCCTTCGCTCCGATGAAGGGCTAACGCTCGAAACGTCAGCTTTTGTAATCGTTACGGTGGCCAATTTGCCATTTCAACTTTGTTGATATATCCAAATTATTTCGTTACCCCCACCGACGCAGCCCCAAACAGTTTCTTTAGAAACTATCAGCCTTTATTCATATGCTACATATGGCTCTCTGTAGCTTTTCCTACATCTAGGCTGTTTGGTTTGTAGTAAAACTCTATTTAATTACAAAAATTTAACTTTTAAATCGGCTCCCTTGATCCCCATTTTACAAACAAACATTTTTCAAATAACTAATTCATTCTTGTTCTTAATGTTGTCATGTTCCCATGAATGATGAGGAGCTAAATTTTTCTGCATGCTAAGGACATACAACCCATTATTCATCTATTTCTTCTGACACAGGGCTAACACTTGATCAGCTTTAGAGGCTCTGTACAGTGGCTAATTCACATCATTAACTTAGTTGATAAAACCAAATTTTCCTGTAATATCACTACAGTTTCTTTACAAACTTATCCTCTATTTATTTGTCTTGTTTATTAGGCTTTTTATGTTGTATTCTTTTACAGGAATTGTTGGATTGAATAACATCAAAGCAAATGATTACCTGAATGTAGTATTACAGGTATGGAGTATGATAGCTCCTAACTCTTCACCTCCCATGATCTGATTCAGAATTCTCCCTACTGGCTGCCAAACATTTCTTTACTCATAAATAAAGAGAATTTAGTATCTTGTCAAAATAAGTTTGTCAATTCCTATCTCCAGTTTGATAGAATTAGTATTTTAAATATGAATTCTATTAAAAATCTTTATTAAAATAGTGATACTGTAAGAAGAAGTTTCTAATAATCAGGATTTTCACAGACATTATTGACACATCACTTACAAGAAAACTTTTTAAAAGAGCATTTTTCGTATATTATTCTTCTCAATATTAATTACTGTGAGTCTTTCCTTGATCTTGTGTTATCTATCATCTTTTGTTTATAACTTAATTCCTAATTTCCTTCCTTTAATTTGTTTTGTTTCATTTTAATGCATGGAAAAATGTAATTTGACTTATTATTAAACTTAAGGCATCTAATTAGCTGAACTACACTGTCCTTCTCCATGTTCTCTCTCTTTTTTGTATTCATTAAAATTTGAAATTTTTGAAATGGAGGAAAAACTTTAACAAAAGAGGACAACAACAAAAAACACAATAATTTAGCTTCATGTTTTACATCCTAATTGTCTGGGTGAGGTTGATTTTCTTGTGTGCCAGTTCAATGTTACAAGTCTGGTTCATGCATTGATTGGTTGATTTGTCTGTGATGTCATCAGCCTAACATCTTATTAAATACCACATTACCCGCTTGTATGCTGTTGACTGAACAGGACAATCTTACTTTTATATTATTGATGGATTAATTATGACTGATCTTACTGAGTCTTATAACCAGTAATGTCCTTATTTCAATCTTCAGGCATTGGCATTTGTTCCACCAATTCGGGATTTTTTCCTTCGAGAAGAAAACTATCAAAGCATCAAGCGTCCTCCTGGAGATATCATGTTTCCCCTAGGTAAGAACTGAAATCAATGCAAGAAGTAGCAAGAGCATTGTTCACTTGGGTGCATGGTCCAATTCCAATCTGATAGAGAAACGTTACAGGTCATGCTCCACAAATGATTTCGAGTCTTTGCATATAACATTTTTCTCTGTAAGTAGTATGAACCTACTGGGAGAGTAGTTTTACATATTCAAATGAAACACTTGTTAGTACCTCTATTTATTTAGTAAATGTTTAATCCTGAACTCCTGAGATCTGTTTGCTAATTCTCCCCTCTGGCTGTTACACATTTCCTTGAAAATTAGCAATGAGAATTTTATAAGGATTAAGATAACTTTTACTTACCATTAGTTTGAGTATTCTCATTAATTGTTTTCTGAATTAAGTATGGGTATCAAAGTCATATGTCAATAAGTTTGTTGTTCATCTCTTTACCCCTGTTACCATTCTTTACTACATGTCAAGTGTTTTTAATTAAATAGCATTTGTTGAATTTATTACTTTGTATGGTCATTGACTTCCTGTTTTGCACTTTTGTTATTAATAGTAAACAGGTTTGGAGAGCTAATAAGAAAAATTTGGAATCCACGTAACTTTAAAGCCCATGTCAGCCCTCATGAGATGTTGCAGGTAGGTGCACTACTCTATATTTTCATCAGAACTTTCCTCAGTAAAGCTTGTTCTTGTATATTTCAATTACCCACTGTTGTCAGTAATGATCTACATTAATTTTCTGATTGTTGATTCGAACGCAGAAAAAAAATCAACCTCTCCTTGTTAATTATTATGCTCAACACAGCGAATCTGCAAAGATTATGGATAAGCAGTCTCAGATCGAGTTTCAAAAAAAAAAATTAAACCAATTGGACCCAATTACAACTGTGAATTGGAGCAAAGGTGGACATCATCATGCAAGATCTCAAAGTAAAAACAGTCTAATTTTGTTAAATGTGGGAAAATGTGAGGGACCAAATCTCAATTTGTTTTAGTTTTGATTCTGATTGGTTGAGTTTCTGGATCAATCACAGAGCAAAGTCAAGCACAACCAAAGTAACCATGGCTTACTTACAACACTCAATTGAAAACTAATCTTGATAACAACCTGTTGGAAACTTGTGAAACACATTGCATAACTGGTTTTTTTTAAACATTTGTGAATATAGGAAATCATATATTTGAACTGCAGTTAAAGAAATGAGTATGAGAGTGATCTTCGCAGTAATCAACACTACTTAATAAGCAGTAGTGAAGATAAGACTTGAAAAATGTTCAGGCCCGTACGGGATTTGAACCCATGACCTCTGCAATACCAGTGCAGTGCTCTACCAACTGAACTAACAAGCCAACTGGGAGGTGGTCATTACCGTATGTTCATTTATAATAAACCCGTGAGGTGATGAGTCAACGTTTGTGAATATATGAAAATCATATAATGTGAACTGAGGTTGAAGAAGTGAGTTTGAGAGCAATCTTCGCAGTAATGAACACTACTTATTTAAGCAGTAGTGAAAATGGTCTTTTTAAATGGGTCGGTAACATTTGAGTAGGAAAGTCTTTCATGTATAAAGGCTAATACCACAACCTTTAAATCCTTAAATGCCTAAGAGTAATTAGCATCTAGTTTCTCCAAACAGTATCACCCCTGAATCAAAGAGTAAGGTCATGAGAATAGAAGGAATGATCACTAACCTAAGAGGCTCTTGATTGTTTAACAAATTCTCCTTGTCAGCCTATTAGGAAATGTATAGAGAACAGTATGGAGAATTTGCATACTGATGTTAGGGTGTGAAGAGTTAAAAAAAAAAGATTCAAACAGTTTCTCTTTCTTTACTGTGACTAAGGAGTACTTAATGAATTCTTTTTTAAGGCTGTGGTGCTTTGTAGCAAAAAGAGATTCCAGTTTACTGAACAAGGTAAATTTGGTAATTTCCTGTGTCTTTAACCTTCTCCTTAAATTGTTTTCCATAACCTTCTTGCTGGTGCATGTAAAAGTGGCGTAGTCAGCCAACAAAAAATGTGGTAAATGTTAGAATACTGAAACCTTTGGGGATCCCCTCAGGGACCCCTGAGTGACTTGCACGGGCACCCCGAAAATGGGAAGCCATGCACGTTGCGTTGTTGAACTTACGAGTCGGCGGGCATGTTAAAAACCTTGTTACTAGACAAGTTGTCAAGTTTATAATTATGCTTGATTGAATGATATTATTATAAAAGTAAACGATTGACTTCTCAGAAGAAAAGAATTCACCAGGGAGCTTGTTTGATGTTTGAAAATTCAATCAATAATTCCTTCAATGTCAGTACTGTAATAATTTAGTTTGGTTTATCAGGTGATCCAGTGGAGTTTTTATCATGGTTTCTTAACTCTCTGCATACAACTCTTGGTGGAACAAAGAAGGCAACAAGCAGTAAGTTGACCTGGGAGTGTTTGTGGAACATTGCCCCTTAAACTTCCTTGAATAAAATAATGTCAGTTTGCTGATAATTCAGAATTTAAAAGTCTCCTAAGATCTTTAAAACTTATTTAAGTAAAAACAGAAAACCTGCTTGAATCACAGGGAAATGCAAGTGATTAAGTTGAGATTTGTTTTACTATTGCATTTGATTGGATGGGGCACATGTTCTGGACCAATCACAGAGTGAAATGAAGTAAAACCAAAGCAATCCAGGATCCCTCTTCATTCTCAATTGAACACTGCTCTATGATGTCAATAAATGGAAACAAAATCCATAAAAGAACTTCCATCATGATGGCAGTGGTAAAATGGGAAGTCAAACCCATGCCCCAAACATCATGTGTTTCCAGACAAACTTTTGTTCAACACAACATTGCTAAGAATATTTCCGGTCTACTTAATTCGAAATTGCCAAACATCTCTTTCCTTTACAATAGTGAGATTTATCTTATATAGTTCCTTTTACTCCAACATTAGGTGTTATTTACAAAACTTTTCGAGGCAAGATGAAGGTGACGTCTCGAAAACTTCCCCAGACTGAGGTATGAAAAGAAACAACATTACCCTTAGTATTCTTAGTTACAAATTTTAAAGAGTCCTTTCGATATTACACAGTGGATAGCATTGACGGTGCACTCTAATTGGCTACTCAAACTCTGAATATCCTTTGCTATTCACCTCTGAGCAATGTGCATAGGATTTGCACCTGAAATTGTCAGCATAGGTGGTTAGCAGTGGATAAATACCTCACTGCTTTGTGGGTCAGTAAATATCCACTAATAGCTACCTTCACTTTGTAGAATAGTTATTATTAACAAGTTTATGATAAAATTATTCTTGAATTTCATGTCTACCATAATTGGGTTTTTTGCTTAAATTTCCATATCTGTCAAAGAATGAGGAAGAAATTAAGAAGGTTGTGGATGAAGAAGAATATAAAGGTAAGCAGTTGAACTTTTATTTTCGGTCAGAGAGGATGCAGTCAACTTTAAAGCTTTTTTCCCAGAAATAAAACAAGTTGAAAGATCAAGAATGGAATTGAGAATAAAGGAAGATAAGCTGCCCCTTGTGAGCCAACAATGTGTTGTTTATTTTTTTAGTGTGACCCGTGTGATGCATGTTATATTGGAGTGATAGGTTTAGATAATTTAATTTACTTAAAGTTATTATTTTAGACTCTTTTGAACTCAAATCCTTAAATTGGTTTTAATTGTTTGTAATTGTGTAATTTATAACACATCTTAAATGCTTGTTACATTTTCTTTAATTTTTGAAACTGTTGTTAGTAGTTCTGTACCAATAATTTATATTTTTCTAGAACTTGAAAATGACCCTGGAGAGTTCAAAATGTTGTTCTTTTTTATCACTAGTTTTTATCACAAAATCTATATCTAAGAATGTTCTTATAAAATTGTGAGAAAAACAGAAAATTCCCTGCTTGAATTTGATCTTTTTATTTTGTTTTTGTGCAGAAAAAATAACTGATTCACCCTACATGTACTTGATGTTGGATATTCCGCCATCACCACTTTACAAGGTATTATACTGTTTTTATCACAATGTGCAATGCTATGCTTTCCTGTTATTTGATAAAGACATTTGTAAGGAAACAATATATTAAAGTATTCAGTCAGTCTTCAATAATTTGATAAAAAACATTTAAGGGTATCGATGACTGTCAAGAAAGAAGCACTGTCATTTAAAGTGCTGTCTGCTAATTCAAATGTGTTCTCTTTAGGATGAATATCAGCAGAACATCATTCCACAGGTTAGTACTCCAGATTTTACTTGCTAAATGTACTTGGCTCAAAGTTGGCTAGTCAGAAGTTGAAATTTTTTTTTTTTTTACCCTTGAACCCTGAAGATCTGATTGTTAATTCTCCCCTCTAGCTGCTAGACATTTCCTTTTAAATTAGTTATGAGAATTTGGTATTAAATCAAGATAATTTCTGCCTGATAAGTTTGAGTTTTCTCATTACCTGTTTGTTAGGTTATAAGGAGAAGTTATATGTTTATCACTTCTAGGAGTTAAAGGGTTAAGATGAAATAATAAGATCAGTGTCAGTATCTGAGTAACTGCACCCCCACCCCTCCCCTAAGCTTGTTATCAGTTGTAACTGCACACCTACCCCTCCCCTAACCTTGTTATCAGTTGACTGTTGTTATGTTAAGGGAGTGGGGATGTGCAGTGCTTAGATAATGGCATTAATCCAACTATTGAGAACATATGATCTTTGCTTGAATCTATTAGCTTTGGGGTATGAACTGTTGGTGGGACTGCTGTAATTGGTCAGCAGTGTTGTGCATGCAAAGAAGCGCCTGTAATTGGTCAGCAGTGTTGTGCATGCAAAGAAGCGTCTGTGTGTTTGGTGTAGAAAGCATGGCTGACAGCCTGAGTAAAGTTTGCTCATTGTGTTAGTCCAGCTGTTCCTGTTCATGTCTGTGTCAGCCGGTCAACAAACAAACATAAATGAACAAAATTTTATAACATCTAAAACATTGTGGTTAAAATGTTTTCCTTTCCCCATTTCCAAGAGCTCGAAAATAACAATCTACAAATCAAAAGTTTACAAACTTAAGATATATGCAATTTTCAAAACTTGGACTATGTAGTTTCTAAATTTGTTGACAAGGAATTGTCATGTAAAGATGGTTTAAATAACAAATTAAGTAACAGTAGTTACTTAAAAATCTCATTGTTGTGTCAATATTTGCCATTTACTTGCAAAATAACCATTTTTACGAAAAACTTACATTTGTGTAGAAGGAAGCCCATCCATGATTTTAAGAGGCCTAAATTTTCTATTGTGATTCTTTAAAGTTGATGGAACAACTGGTTTACTTGCACTTAACCTTTTTTTTTTCTCTCTTCTATCAGGTGCCATTGTTCCAGCTTTTAAGTAAATTTGATGGCAAATCAGAAAAGGTATTTAGGAATTGTATTTTTTCTGCATCTGGATGTTAAAATATTAAAAGACATTCACATTATGCTTTTATTTAATAGGAATATAAAACATACAAGGAAACATTTGTCAAGAAGTTTGAACTCACAAAGTTACCAACCTATCTGATCATGTGTGTTAAGGTATGTCTTATTTGTAAACAATCAAATTTATTTTTTTCCTTAAAAAAAACAAACAAACAAACGAGGAAGGCAAAACTGATTTGGGATGCATGAATTATACAGAAGTGCAAGGGAGAATTCTTCGAAGTTTGATTTTTCTGGGTCTTGTTTTCATACATGTATGAAATTTAAATATTATTGTGACAGCATAATCTTTACTTCTGTTATGTAGAGATTTACAAAGAACATGTTCTTTGTGGAGAAGAATCCCACTGTTGTGAACTTTCCAGTCAAGTAAGTTGTAATATGACAATTTGATAATCTCTGATATTTATGTTAATCCTTTAGCTCCCATGAGTGACAAAGACAGAATGCCCTCCATCCAATATGTGCCCCCTCTCTTATAAGCACCCCCCGTAGAATTTGTTTTTGTTAATAAGCCCCCCCTATTGTAATAAGTACCCCTATTGGGTACGCATTCTCATTCCAATAAACATACCTTTCTAATTCAGTGGCAGCACTGTTGGAGTACATGTTTAAAGCCTCATAACACAAAATCAACAGTCTTTTGTCCCAATCTCTTCACTATTATGTCCATAGGAGTGCACAGTTCCTTCAATTAAATAATCTTGTTTCAAAATTTTGCAACTGGCGTGGTCATTCTAGCTAGGAAGGATCCAGGGATAACAAGTCTGTTTTCCATTCTTCTCAATTCTTTTCAAAATAAACATCAAAGCTTTTGGCATATTCCACTGTTTTTCAATAAAGAAGTAAGCACCATGTTTCCAACGAGTGACCTCACTCAAGGAGCCAGGTGTTAAATCAAATATTTCCGATAAGCGCATTGTATGCACCTTCCTACTTAATTAACAAACTACCCTTGAACCTTAAATTATCCTTGTGCTTACCTTTATATTTTTGCGTTAGTATTCATCCCTACCCCTTTCCTGTGCGTTTAGCATCATAGCAGATTAAATCATCATTACTTGTAAACATATTTTCAGGGGGGTGGACATGGCAGAGTTCCTAGTTTCAGACCCAAGTGTACAAGATGCTCATCCCCATACTCAATATGATCTGATTGCAAATGTTTGTCATGAAGGAGAGCCAAGCAAAGGTAGATTATTGCCCCCTTCTTTTCCCACCAACCACTTAAACTGTTTTATAGATTTATAAGATGTGAAAGATGTCAAGTCTGTATCAGATTGCAAATTGATAAACCAAGTTTAGTGTACTGTGCCCAAAACAAGGGCAGGACTTATTTTTGTTGAATCAGGTACAAGCTTTGCAGACCATTCTGTGACAAAGTTCCTTCAAAGACTCTGAGTTGTTTAGAACTACACAATTTTGCATCTGCTTGTGTCTGGGCCTTGATACTCAACCTAAGTCTATTGGTTTATTAAATACATTATATTTTTGGGTTGGTAAACCATGCAGTTGTCAAAATAGTCAAAATAAAACTGTTGTTGGTAGCTTTACTGCAAAAGAGGAGTTGTTGGAGAAGAGATGGGGGGGGGGGGGGTGCAGGAAGCAGAAAAATCTTTGCTTTATTATAAAGAGAGGTTGCTTGCATTCATTTACAAAGTGTTTGAAACACCTGAGGCCTTTTCTTGTGGCAAAGGAGCTTACAAATGTTAACAAAGAATTAATGTAAACATTCTGTAGACACCTTTCATGTAAAGTAATGTCATGTTGCTTCTTTTCACAGGAGCCGGAACTTTCAAAGTTCACATCCTACACAAAGTAAGATTCTGTGTTCTTGTCCTTTGTGTAATAAGTATTGTTATGTGTAAAGGAGTGACAATATTACTGAGGTTTATTTTGTCTGATATGTATGTTTAGGGTGCAAACAAGTGGTTTGAGCTTCAAGATCTTCATGTTAAAGAGATTTTGCCTCCAGTGATAACTCTCTCTGATTCATATATACAGGTATGTAGCATAAATAACTTTAATCAGTTTTGTTATTTTTGAACCTGGAAAAATTCGGGACACTTATTTTGGAATTTTCAATATTGAAATCAGAATTCAAAAGTCCTTCTAAGACTGGTAAACCCTGTCAAATAAGCTGTGTACCCTACACAGATTTTGGTGAAAAAATGTTGTTGAAGAAATAGAACACTGCATTTGATTGATTCAGGGGTTTTTATTTATTTTTGATTATTTATTTTATTTAATCTTTATTTAAACACGATCAATTCATCAGCCTATAAAAATACATATCACATACGCTAAGATATTTAAAATTAAAACTACATACTATAACGCTAAAGCTGTTTTCCGTGAAAGCCGTGCGTTAGACTTAAAGAATGTCATTGATCTTACGTTTAAATAACCCCAGAGACTCTGTGTTCCTTATATCGCGTGGTAGACTGTTCCGTAATGTGGCGTCATTGTAGCTAAAGCTTTTTCTGTAATAATTAGTGCACAGTATTGGAACATTAAGCTTATTTTCAGAATCCCTGAGGTCATAAGCAGAGTCACGCCACGTAAACTTTGAATAAAGATACCTTGGAGCTAGCCCGTGCAGACATCTAAACATTATGGTGGCTTTATGGATTTCCTGCTGGCGTGCAAGATTTTTCCACCCTAAAAACTCGAGTAGCTCAGTTGCATCAGCATCGTAGTTAGAGAATGTCAACACACGGGCTGCTCTGTTCTGCAATTTCTGCAGTTTGTCTTGTAGGGTTTTCCCACAGCTACCCCAAACAATGTCACAGTACTCAAAGTGAGGTTTTACTAAAGCTTGGTAAATGAGATTTAAGGTTGATGCTGGGATCAGGTGCCTAATTCGCTTTAGGGCCCCGATACTAGAGGCGATCTTTTTCGTTAGTTTTTCGATGTGACTATGCCAATTGAGTTTATCGTCTATTATTACACCAAGCGATTTTTTAGCTGTAACCCGGCTCACTTGAGTATTCATTCTAATTGTTGGTGAAGCTGTGAGAGTATTCAGTCTCTGCCTCGGCCCTATTAGCATGAATTCGGTTTTAGTCATGTTCAACATGAGTTTGTTCACTTGTAGCCAGTTGAAGACGTTTTCTAGGTCTTCATTTAGACAAAAATGAACGTTCTCAAGGTTGCTTCCCGCATATGTGAGGTGCGTGCGAGTGATGCCATTCTAAAACCGCACAAAGGAGGCAATATTGAGACAGATTTTTCAGCCTTTTGGTTGCTTAATTGATCCCACACGGCATTGATGGACAGCACATGATCTCATTCTAGGTGCAATTTAAAATTATTATAAAACTGCTCATTACCTTTAAAATTTAAGTGCAGTCCACCTTTGTTGAGTCCACTATGAGATATGTTCTCATGATGGATTAATTTCCATCCATTTTGATGGCAGAACTTCTTTAGATGCTTGTTACCATCTCAGTGGTCCCTAATGGCTGGGTTTTATCTTGGTTTCTATCAGCATGAAGCAAATTGGTGTATTGCTACTCCAAGTAAGGATATTGTAGTCCACCACAAGGAATCCCTCCCACAAACCCAATCCCCCTCCAAGCATTCTGTCAAGCTTTCTTGACGGTTTGCAGGTACTCATCCATACTCTGGGTTAAAACAGGCATTGCACAAGGAAAGTGGATTGCCACAGAACAAAATGCAACAATCTATTCAAAGCACTAAACAGTTGGGGTTTGAGTCTCTCACAGCTAAATTTGCATAACCAAGATTTTCGTGATCTCATTTGGGTAATCTAAATTAGGGCTCTCGATTGTTATTGTAAATTTCTTTGTTCATCTGTCAAAGAAAAATTGAAATCTTACTTTGTCTCTCTGTCGCACAGATTTATGAGTTACAAAAGGATAAAGCAGCGATGGATACTGTTTAGTCAGAAAGAGAAGAAAAAAGTGGAAAGGGATTAGGTCCCATGAGTGTGAACCTGAAATAAAAGTTACAACTTTACTGCTGTGGCTATGAAATTTCAAGACACTTTTCAGCTGAGGGAAACCAACTCAGTTCAATACAACTGATGAAAAGTCCAAATAAAGTTAACTGGCAAATCCAGACTTACCATTAAGCTTCCTTTTGGTCTCTATAGTGTTCTCCTAAAAGAGCCAGAATGGTGTGGCAATACTCTGTTTATTTTCACATTTAGCCTCAAAAAGAGCCTTTTCTTGTTGTTCAGTTATAAGCGCATTGTACATAGGTTGTATTTTTATGGAATAGAAACTTTTAATGAGTAGTCTTTTTTTTTATGGCACCTACTATTGGTGAGACTTGAGTTTGTTATACTCATCTGTAATTCCATTTCAATACATGCAATAAAAAGAGCTAAATCATTCATTGAAAGGTTCTAAAATTTTGTGGTAAAGAGATGTCAAAGAGGAAACTGTTTTATTGCATGGCTTTACAGAGCACATCTGGTCGAACGTGGGTACTGGCTCATTTCTTTCTTTGTAACATTGATGAGGACATAACACTGCTTATTAAACCCTAGATCATTGGATAATGCAATTCAGGACTTTTTATTGGCTTAGCCATAATGATATATCAGCCAATATACCATAATCTACAAATATGGTAAGGGTAGGTGTCAGCTTAAAATAATTTAATAATTTAATTCAATGCTTTTAATAAAACAATTATTCCACTTGCGCTTGTTGGATATGAGATGATTATAGCCAACTCATATCCAACACACGCTCATAGAATAATTGTTAAAAATACCAGCACTCCAAGGTTATCAGACAATCTTGCAGAAACAATGAAATTCCCCCCCCCTCCCCTTACGTACAGCTTCCCAAACTCTACATTAGGTTGTAATGGTAACCACAAGAAGGGAACTCAAATTGATAATATTTTTATCTCCACTAAAAGGAGTGATCAGCTGTTTTCATCCAAGGGCAGTTGTATTTTAGTGAAATATTACAGATGGTTATTTTTGAGTTTCAGTCAGGTTCGTCCATTTTAGCAAACACCAGTTTATAGAGCTAGTTGACGGACTTGGGAGAGGGTGCTAAGGGGCATGATCCCAAATTAAACACATCTCCAGATTACTGTAAGTCAGGCAGCAGTTGTACACCAGACAATTTTTTGGAATTTTATATTTTGTTAAGGTTCTTGGTGATCTTATTTCAACCTTCTCCTTTCAGTTATATATTCTGGGTTGTTTTGTATATTGATCAAACTGTCTTTGCCGGCTTACAAGCATGAGTGAGAAAAAAAAACCAAGATAATCAAACGATGCAACAGTAAAACCTTTAATAGAAACATCATTTATTTGATATAATTTATTATAAAAATATAACTCTGTACAACACAAGCATAATTCATCAAACCTCCAAGTCATAATCTTATCTGCATATTTACATATAAATACTTTCAAAAGACGACAATTTTATAAAATTTCCTCAACACAACTTATTCCAATTACATTCATAGATTATTCGAGATAATACACAAGCTCTCACTGAGCAATAGGTGTGTTAAGACAAGAGTGAGTAGGTGAACACGTTTTTGAGAAATGTTTCTAAAACCCTATAAAGGTATCTTGCCATTTATTTTAAAAAGCCTCATCAAATACTCAACTCAAATCATCAAGAGTGATAAAAACTTCTGACTGCCTCCAAGGTTTGCAACTGTTTTAACTTCTTCCAACCCACCCCCCTAAAACTTGGAGAAAGCTATTAGAAAAAAAAACCCTATTGATAAAGTCTAAACTTAATGTGTCATATGGAGACTATACAACAAAGATTAAGTATATTCATGTGTTGAGCTTCTGCATATCATATAATCAAACAAGCTGACTTTGTCAGAAAGTTTATGAACTTCAAAGTATGTATTAACGTAAAGTATCAGGAAGTTTATTCAATATGAATTGATTACTTTAGAGGTGTAACTGCCATTACACTGCTCTCTCCTTCAAAGCTGTGGAAACACAATGATACAGGGCATCTCTCAGTCGGGCATCTAGGCCATTGGCGCAGCCAAAACTGCCCACCACTTTCTTCAGATCTTCTCCCTGAAAGAAAAATGAAAGGTAAAATCAGTCAGGAACATGCTTAGCTGCACTGGATGTTCATTAGATATTGAAGATCAGATATTCTCTTACTCCTAAGCAGAATTTTGTGGCTGAAATTCAATGTCCTTTATATTTTTTATTCAGACCTGCCCTCACTTTCTCATCCACAATCCCTACCTCTAGACTTGAACAACAATCACACTCCAAAAAATATCTACACATCATGAAATCCACAAGATACATGTAGATGGCTGGTCAATAGATGTTTTGTGTGTGTCCGAATTTAAAGAATACGACTCAACACTAGAAATACATGGAGAGCTCTTTCAGTTGACTACAG
Organism: Stylophora pistillata; assembly: GCF_964205215.1. Lineage (NCBI taxonomy): Eukaryota > Metazoa > Cnidaria > Anthozoa > Scleractinia > Pocilloporidae > Stylophora > Stylophora pistillata. Next base: position 29,722,429 of record NC_142521.1, on the reverse strand, counting down.
GTGGTCAATTTAGCACCATATAACTTTCTACTGGTAGGATTTTTTTTTTTCCTGAGGGAATGTATTTGGCACATCATGGTAAAACTGCAAAATAAGCACAAATTAAAAACCAAACAAATGTTCATGCTATGTGGCACTGTAAAACTATAGTCCTTACCTCACATATGTCTAATTTGCATACTTTCCCATCCTGTCTAACAAATTCAAGCTTCATCTGGATCGAGGCAGGTTTTTCCTCTGTTTCCCAGTCCTCTGTTGTTGAAGCTGCTATGCAAATACATGCATGCATGTTGAATAACGCAAAATAATGGGAGTCACAGGGACATAATCAATGGTTATTGTGTTCCCAATACTTTGGGGTGACAGAACTTCATAGAGGGCTATGGAGCTTGGGGGAAGACCTGCAAGGGGGGAACATCACCTCATACAGGAGGGGGGTGAATAGGGGTATGCAAATCTGCCGATCTGCTACAATTTGATAACCTAATCCGTCAGTCTGTTAAAAAAAATTGTTAAATCCGAATCCGTTCACTACTTGTCTCGTAAAAAGGTGGAAAACGCACCTTGAGCTGTTGTGTGTTAGCTATGCAATGGCTTTCCCATCGAGCAAATCGCAATCAGTGGGGTACAGTGTCATGGATAAGAGCGCGAACACAGCAGACGTCCCAGTGCGTTACTATTTCCCTGATGCGTGACATGCAGAGAGTCTCGTCCGTAACAAAAAAATACACATACTCAGAAAACAATGCATTTCTGACAATCGTTCAGATCCATGATCCGAACTTCCTCACAAGCAAAATCCAAAATCTGAACCTAAAAATCAACGAAACCGCGAACCGTTGCAATTTCAGGATCCGCAAATCCATTAAAATTTTACTCTAAGTCCGAAATCCGGGAAAAATAATTCTCAGAATCCGCCGATCCGTTAGCCTATTCAGCCCCCTCTGACAGCCTGTTGGACTCCAGATTGGATTATCATGATTTAAGCCCTGGACAGCAAACTCCATAGCCAAGGAAATCTCTATGTTCTGGGCCCAGTTATTCAAAGGGCAGATAATACTATCCTACCAGTCAGCATTCAACAGATAAATAGAGTGACTAGAATCTTACTTCTTCTTACAAAGTCACTCCTGAATCAAGTATTAAAGCCACAAAAATAAAGGAGATAATTATTAATCAACAGAAGCCTTTGATTATTAAACAAACTCTCGTTGTAGGCACCTTAGGAAATTTAAAGAGAACACTATGGGGAGTATGCATGCTAATGTTAAGGTGTAAAGGGCCTGTTCTAATTCTCCATTTCAAAAACAAGTGGGGGAGTGGGTCAAGTTCACCGCGCAAGTTTATCTGGGATCGTTACTTGGGACACAAATCTATAGTAAATAATGATTTGTGTCGCGAGTAACGATCCCAGACAAACTTGAGCGGTGAACTTGACCCACTCCCCCACTCGTTTTTGAAATGGGAAATGACTACCAGAAAAATGTCAAGTAAAGCTGAAATAATAGTTGGAGAGGGGGTTACATGTAGTAGCCTAACATCCCTTAAAGGGGTAGAAACGTCACGCTGTAAAACCAGGGGTAAGCACGGGCAACTGAGCCTCGGAGACTTGGCTTTATTCTGCAATCTTCTTATATCTTAGCATTCTCAAAGTATGCGCAAGTTTTGAAAAAATTTATGAAAGGTTTGTACTTGAAGTTAGCTTCAAACAATTCGGGAACGATAAATATAACCAAGCGAACTCTCGCGAACAAGACAGGTCAACATGTGTCAACAACTATCTCAACTGCAGGCTTAAATTAAAAGGCTTCATTTAGTTGATCAGTTTATGAGCAAACATAATTCACAGGGATTGGGTACTTTTATCAAGAGAGTGCTGTCAAAAAGGTTAGTTAAGGTAGCTCTTGTTCAGCTCTAAATATATAGCAAACGACGTTGATGCTATGTGCTAAGACATCAGTTTGCAGTTACTATTCTCGCCACGATTCAACCATTCCCCATTTGAAATTTAGTGGATGATACAAACACAAAAGAGAGAATAAAACAGAGGCCAAAGCTCACCACTTGGAGAAGTTGATGTGAGCTTACTAGCATGCGCAGTTCCCTGTTCTTTCTCTTTCTGTGAGCCTTTCTGTCTCAAATGTGGAGGAACGTAAACTTGCATATCCGCTCTTTTCGGCCTTTCTCTTCGAGATGACCCGCTCGGCTTGTTTTGCAACTTTAAAAGCTTCTGTTCTTTGTCGTACTCATCTCTGTCTACTTGATTTCTTATTATAGATTGCATAAAACCGTGTTCCATGTTTAGCCTTGGAGTTTCGCGTCCTTTGGAGGACATCGCTTCGCAATCTTCTTTCTCCATGCTCGTATGACAACAGCTGAACGAAAGTTCTCGGCATATATCGAACGTAGTCGATCTATTTACGTAGTTTTACGATCCTTTATCGAATAACAATTCAGGCTTCTGATTGGTTAAATTAAGCGTCGGACTATTATGGTATGTTGCCGCCAGTTTATCATTCCCACTTCAGTATTTAGTTGCCTTTAGCACGAGGTTGTGATAACGATAATAAATTACCGCAACGCACGTACGCTTGGAGATTTTCGTAACTTTTTAAGTATTTTTAACATTTTAACAAATTTTAGCGTTTAAGTGTCTCCTGAAACGACATGGCAGGCCGTGGAGGGCGAGGCGCGGCGCTGTTACAGGTAAGCAAACTAACAAAACTTTTACACAATTGGATCTTTTATTACCCAAATTTTTGAAAACATTCAGTCTAAACAAGACTTTGCCTTGTGCTGTACCATTTAAAAAATTATTTTGAAGAAAATACCTGTAGTTTTACCGCCGCAAGCTTTAAAATGTATTTCCTGGCCATTTACGAGAGAATAAACAACAGTTTTTAATTTCGAATTGAGAAAGCGCACGTCGACGCTGAACCTCGTCAAAAGGTCACGTATGAGATATGATTGAGCATTCTCAGCTGGGACAGTGGGTTTGTTTGTGGTTTGAGTGTTATTGTTTTTCATTAGACCAATGGAGTATTTCTTGAGTAATCGTTTGATTGATCACAGTAGTTCCCTTTTTACCGGCACCGGTATTGGTGAGTGAATTTCGGTTGGCCAAGTGAATCGAGGATATCAGAAGGTGTCATTCGGTTACGGCTGACGTCACCGAAACTTCGGACACGTTCACAGATCGTTTTGAGAAGAAATCACTCTTCCCTTTCGATAGAGATATCTTGTGAATGTTACAAATTAGTAAAATTTCACCACGTCAAGGACAATTTGAATGACTTGTCTGGAAAACCTAAGACCTAGAAACCTAAGACCTAGAAACCGAAGACCTGGAAACTAAGACCTGGAAAACTAAGACCTGGAAAACTAAGACCTGGAAAACTAAGACCTGGAAAACTAAGACCTGGAAAACTAAGACCTGGAAAACTAACACCGGGAAAACTAAGACCAGGAAAACTGATGTTAGTTCTCACATATATCTCACGATTGTATTACTTACAATGACTATGAATGTATGCATGTTGGATTTGCTTTTTGGCCTAAACATTGATTTCATGAACACAAGCTTAGTGTGCAATAGCAAAGTCAGAGTTAAAGGATATATGTATATTCCAAAGTTTGTTTTATCCCTTCTAGTCAGGGTTGGTGGTTTTGAATGTTATCAACAGTCTTTGTATTTCAGGCATTAGAACAACCAGCCCGACCTCCAGGCCAAGGACAAAATGGATGGGTAAGTTATTAGCAAAATCTTTTCTACAAGTTTTGATGCAGTGGAGAAAAAATAAATGAGGAAAGTTAAGAGAGATGATGATAATATCATTTATTATCCAACTACACTTAGACGAGTACAAATAACGCCATAGACGAGTACAAATATCATGCGGTATTTGTACTCATCTATGGTAGAGTACCGGTTAAACAGGTTTTCTCGCATCGTGCAAGTGAAGAATTGGATTGTAGTTACAAAAAAAAAAAGTGGTGGACAATTTGAATCATATTTCGACAACGAAGAGTCAGAATGGTTGGCAAATATAGGTCAAAGTTTATTAGATGAATCGAACGAAGAAAAACCGCTTGATGACCAGAAAATTTCTTCATTTAATGAAGAAAATAGAAACAGCAACGCGCCAACTCCGTTCCACTTTGCATACTTCTGTCACGCACTCCCCGTAAGTAAATATCCACCGAAATTTGCCCGCACTGAAGTAACAGTTTGGTGTGTTGGATAATAAATAACTTATTAGATGTTTAGTTGTGTAGTATCACTGAGTATTTTTACTCGTTGTTTGTATTTCGACTCGCCCTACGGGCTCATCAAATTACGGCACAACTCGTAAAAATACTCTGCGATACTACACAACTAAACGTCTAAAAAGATATATATAGTAGAAAGTGTAACAGTTCTTGGAACAAAATGACTCAAGTAACTGTACTGCCCACAGCTAAAAACGTAGAGTAGTTTCCAGCAAGACAGTCACATCAGTCAAGTATTATTAAGAAAGTTATGGGTCATTACTGCTTTCCCTTTTTCTCCTTTTTTGTTAACTCAATCTGGTCAAAGTCAAGTGTACACTTTTGAGTTGGAAAGATTTAGTTCTCTTGATTGGAGGGTATTTCAATTTGTACTGCTGCTATATTATGTCATGGAGAGAATGGTCAAATGTGCCTTTGCCATAACAGTGTGAGGTTAAGGACAAGATGCAATCAGCTCATCCAGTTGCACCTGTTAATGATTTTCATTTCTGTCTTGATAGAATGGCCAGACACCACATCCTCAACAACCCTCTCATCAAGGGCCTCCACCACCAGGTCCTTCACATTATGGCCAGCGACAACCATACCCTCACCAGTATCAGCAGCAACAAGGTGGCTACCAACCACAATATTACGGACAGCAGCCACCTTACCAACATCAAGGCTTTAATCAGCAGCACCAGCAGCCACCTTACCAACAACTGCCTTATCAACAACAACAACCACCACCACCACCTTATTGGCAGGAACAACCACCTTACAGGCACCAGCAACCCTATCAGCAACAACACATGTATCCACAACAACAACAACAACAGCCATCACATCAGCAAGGACCACAGTATCACCAGCAACCACGTTACCCGTCAAATGTCCATCAAATTCCACAACAAAACCAGTCACAGATGCCTCAACAATATCAACGGGCCTCAGGTTTGGTTACTTTCCATATAAAGCATTCCTCATGTTAAAGTTGAATCTATATTCTTTTAATCTCAAGCAAGAAAATTAGATTGCCCTAAGACTTATTTTTGAATATTTACAGGTAGCAGTAGTGTGCAAGCTCTCTGCACTATTCTCTTAACATTACTTATGTTACTTACAGGAAGGACTTGGTCTGGCAATCAAGAATGTCTCAAGTTATTGATCACTTCCTTTATTCTTGTGACCTCTGTGTTTGATTCAGGGGGGAATGTTGTCAGTAGAAGTTAGATGCTTAACACTTTTGAGGGTTCAATGCTTAACTGAGTGATCAATTTGTTGAATGTTGATCTTTCCATGAAATCTTCAATATCTTTTGCATAGTGTTTGTGGACCAGTTGCCACTGTATAGATAGGGCATATAATTTTGGTGCACTTGCCGAAACTTCACAGGCGCTTATCACATGGTTGCATGTCAGTGATAAATTCAGACCTTGAGCTAAGAGGAGACCTGTTTTTGTGTGTGCGCATGTGTATGTGGGCATGTGTGTGCATGCTCCTGCTTCTTCCTTGCATTTTTTTTTTTTTTACCCAAAGTAAGGTCCCTCCCCTAGATTTGCCACTGCATGTATATCAGATGTGTTATCATGTCTCTGAACTGAGTAAAGATCTTTGCTTGTTTTAGGAGGGCGTGGTCAGTTGTATGGACACGGAGGACCAGCATATGGAGGTCCAGCACCCCCATATGGTCAGCTGCCTGCTTCAACAACCTTGGGTCAACAGCAAGCAGTATCTTATGGACGAGGTATCAGTTAACTTTCTTTTCAGGCACTTTAGTAGTAATAAGAATTGTAGATCTTTACTTCTTAACTTCCTGCCAACTCAAACTTAGACATTCACTTGTAAACCAGTTTTTCAAGAGGTATGCATGTTTCTTTCTTGATGGAATTCCTTCGATAGGAAATTAAATGCATCACAGTTGAGTATTCATTGAGGTTGAAGTCAGGACCCCACAAAATGTGTAAATATAGCATTATTATGTTTGGTACATAGGTGCTTGACTGGTTGGCAATCTCTATATATCTTCAAGCAGTGGTGCTAACTTATTGTACATCTTCTTTACTAGCAATTTTTTCTCATTTTCTGCAGGTGCCCAGGTGGCTACATCATACGGTAGAGGTGCCCCAGCACCATCTGTTCCTGCTTCATATGGGAGAGGTGGCACAACGGGGAACACTCCTCAGTCTCAACCCTTTGCAACACCAACTCCTGCACAACCCTCAGCTCCGTCAGAAAGATGCCTCTCTCCTCCTCAGCAGACTAAAGGACCTCAGGTAGGCTGGTGCATTTTAATTTTAAATTTGATTAGTCGGTGAAATTTTTTAGGGTCGTCTTTTTTCAATGAAATTCTTGCCTTAATTTGTTACAGGCACCAGTAGAGCAGATGGCAGGATTAAAAGTATCAGATGACATCATCAAGACGTAAGTGCTATCATGTCAGAAGATGTCTGTTAGAGTTGTTTGGTAATGTACCATGTTACTCGGCAGGCACTGTAAGGAGGGGTGATGAAGCAAATACTGTGTTATTGGGGATCCTATGTTTTTACTTGCTTGGAACTGCCTGCACAAATCTGTTGAGAATAATTTCTTGGGAAATTTCTGGAGTGATTAAGCCAGTAAATTAATTCTTAAGGAGGGACTTCTGTGGAGACAAGATGAATATTTTCTGGCAGTTTTTACAGCAGTGGAACTCAAAGCATGACTTGAATTTAGTTAAACTGTAGAAAACCTTTACAGGCTTCATGGATTCATTTTGCCAGAGTTAATAAAATGGGAGAATGTTCTCCTTGTCTAGATGAAAATGTGACCCTCCAGGATTTCCAGCATAATGGTGATAACACGAGCATGCGTGCGATGACACGCCACGCTAAGCATGATATGTGACACGCAAATTCCCATTTATTAACAAGGAAACAAAGAGTGTCACGGTAGCTTTTGTTTCTCACATCGTAACATGCTCAATCTTTTATTTTCAACAGCGTGTTATATGACACGCTTCATAGCGTGTTAAAGTCGTATATTATGGCACAGTACCGCGGAAAGAGTTGTTATGCAACCGAAGAGGTTAAGCAAGAAAGCCTTTAGTTTTAGAAGTTGCTCTGCACATTGAAAGAATGGTAGTGAAAAAGACGGCTTTATGTAAAAAGTTCTTCCTAGCACAAATGCTTTCACCGTACAGACTTCAAGCAGGGCCTAGCGACAGTTTGACGATTCGATGGCCCGGTAAATATTATGTTCAAGTAACAATGTGTTCAAAAAGTATTGTTTAATAGAGGATTTTGCTTCAAATCTAAGTTTTTTTCAGAATTTTCAGCGTAACGCTGCGCAATTTCTGGCCATGAAGGCAAGTAAACAACGCATGATTAAGCATGATGAATTTTACTGCATGGGCTTTGTACATGTAAGAAATTCATATGTTTTTCACTTATAACAGCAAATCAAATACTGTTTTGAATAAATCTGTTGTCCCGAAATATTTCTTTGCCATTTTAGTCTTGCTTCCTTATTACCGTATTTACCCGTGTATAAGTCGACCTTTTTTGACCAAATTTACACCCTAAAAATTCGACCTCGACTTATACACCGGGTATAAAAATCAACTTCAATTGATTGTTTACGCGTTGCTTATTGACGCTAAAATATCACAAGTCCATTCAATTGCTTTCAATAGGTGTGATATCACACCTTTCTGGTCTAATGTTGTCAGATTCAATAGAGCGGCTTTATAAACAATTTTCAGAACTACGAGCAACTCGCAACAATTATAAGTTATATCTCTTCAAACGATTCTCAACATGCCTAAACGAATGAAATACTCCGCTAAGTACAAGCTTTTAGTCATCAAATTTGCTGAAGAAACGAACAACTGTGCGGCCGCCAGGAAGTATAATGTGAACGAGAAGCTGGTTAGAGACTGGAGAAAGAATGCTGATAAGCTATCTCAAATGCCGAAGTCAAAATGTGCTGATCGAGGGAAAACCTGTCAGTGGCCTGGAATGAGAAGCAGGGGAGGTTGCTCAGCAAACAAAATGGCGGCACGCTCGATAACAAGTGAAGAATCTTTGCTGTTTTTTCCTCTCTCAGCCTTGACTTTCGCTCACATTTCATCCTAAAAGATACTTGATAATTCAAAAAAATTAGGGTCGACTTATACAAAGGATATACGATAAAATTGGCAATTTCTCAGGATTTTCGGGGGTCGACTTATACATCGAGTCGACTTATACACGGGTAAATACGGTAATAGATTCCATGGAACTTGAGATCTCTTCACTCACGGACAAATTTGCATATTCCCGTTTGAAATATGATCCACAGGCTCATTTGCACACATGCAAAAATATTTAGCGATTTTTATCTTTCATCTTGATTTTTGAGAGGAAATGAAATATGCACCTATTGCTTTTTTCGATGAAAATAAGTTCTTTAATTGGTCTTCTTTCACTGGAACTTGTTTTTTGGAAAATATGATTTTTAAAAATTTACTACACATTGTGTTTGGTTTCTCCAAAATTTTGACTTTTTGTTGGCACATATTAGATCAGGTTACATGGAAGCGTCAATGGGTTAAACTCGATCTTGCTATAAATTTCTGCGTTTTGAGAAAAGAAAAATAGGTTTCGTGTGACATTGTGATTTATTAGAAGATAACAGATGAAGTTTACAACATGAATCAGTGATTCAATGATGAAAATAAGTTACAAATGCAGGTTTTGCTTTAATTAATGGAGATAGTATAATTTTTGGCACATGCAATCTCTCACAGATGTTTTGATCTGACATGGGTATTATTTAACACGCCTGATATTTCGCACACCAGAGTGCAATATGACACGGCGTAACATGCCTTTTGTTTTCGCACCCTTTAACACGCTTCTTTGTTTAACCTGAACACGGTTCATTGTTTATATAGAAGAGAAGAAAATTTTAATCAGGAGTGCATCCTGACATGCTGCTACTGTGTTAATGAAAATTTCTTTTGTCTACCGTGCTAAAATAGTGTGGCTGTGTCATCACCATTATGCTGGGAGACCTGTGGAGGATCACAAATTATCTCGGGCTATCAAAATTTAACGGGACAATTCTGGGCAGTAGGTGAAGAACTCTCCATTCTCTGCTCTTAAACGAACACCTCACTATACTAGTGGCATCTGCAAGAAACACTCTGTGCCTCTAGATCACCCTATGATGTGGTTCAATTTTTACTCTTGCAACATTCTTACAGTTATCTCTTTCAGTCTAGATTTGATCTCAAAATTCTACGACTGATCATTACAACTGTAACATTGCTAAACAACTTGCTTTTAAAACTACTGTATGTATTATTAGCAACTGCATCATTATTACTGTTTTTGTTATCAGTTACGGCAGTTAAATATTACTCATGACCTCTTGTGATAACATAAAAATGATGTGGTTACTTACTTTTGCAGTCAAACAGGTGAAAAAGGATCTGCTGGAAAACAGTAAGTGTGTAACATTTCAGCAAAAAAAATTATCAGTAGAAGAGGACATGTAAATGAGACTAGTTGTAAAGTGAACCTAATTCTTGAAGGGAATCAAGGCCTTGCCCAGTGAGATGAATTTCCCCTTATTGTGTTAAGTACATTAGATGTTCAACAGTTTACTAGGGCCCAGTTGTATAAAGGACAAATAAAGCTATCCAATGGATAAATCACTTACCAGTGGAGAAGTGATAGCAATAGATAGGACATCATCTACCAGATAGAGATTATCCAGGGGATAGCATTATTGGACCCTGTAACAATCTAGGCTAGGTCTTAAACCCTCTAATCCTTAAGAGTGACTAAAATCTTATTTCTCCTTACAGTAACTCTCCTATATCACACATAATGGTCATGAGAATTAACAAAATTATCAACAACTAAAGAAGCTCTTAATTGTTAAACAAATTCTTCTTGTCAGATTTAGAAAAGAGTGAGGTGATCACAGCCCAATATTTATGAATTACTTTAAAAAGATAAAAATGTCACGGAGGGGAACTTTTGTCACAGAGGGGACATTACTGTCACAGAGGGGACATTACTGTCACAGAGGGGACATTACTGTTACAGAGGGGACATTGCTGTCACAGAGGGGATGTTACTGTCACAGAGAGGACATCACTGTCACAGAGGGGACATCACTGTAATGAAGAAAAATTAACTGTTACTGAAGATAAATGAAATGCAACAAACTATACTCTCCTCACTTAAAAGAGAAATTAATGTAACTATTGAGTTTAAAATTCAAATTAATTTACGTCAAAGGTGGATGTGAGTAGAACATTTTTACTGTCAAAAAAAGAGTTGCACATTTCATGACTAATACATGAACAAAAGTAAAGGATTCTGGGATTGTAGGCTCTGAGCATGATCACCACAGCACTGGCAGTTGCTTTAGAGCTGAAATGAGTTCTAAAGAGAGGACAAAGAAATACAGAGAAAGATTGAAAGAAAATGATGAAAATTATGAGATGGTTAAAGAGAAAGATTGAGACCGAATTTCAGGTTGATCATTCTTGTCTTTTTTCCCCTTCAATTCATCAAGAGCAAAAAACACTTTTTCTATATGAGTGCAGCTGGCAGTTTTGTCAAGCCCACCCACCAAAGAGCTGTCTGTAAGATGTGGAGTGCATTGCTTGTAGCAGATAATCAGCCTAGTCCAGGGGACTGGTCCTTTCATGTAAACAGTTCTACTGATATACAGCAACAAGAAACAGATTATGATTGTGGTGTGTTTGTTTGCATGTTTGCGAGAGCCCTTGCTCTTTCCTGTCCTCTTGTCCTTAACAAGGACATGGTGGATGTAAGTAAATCCATTATTCATGATCTCCATGTTCAACATCTCAGCCCAGTACCTTCTAAGGGGGTTGAGGTGGGGATGTACCTTGCTGTAGACTATGTCACAACTTTTTATTTTGGCCGGGTGATTTCTGTGGAAGATGGCTTTGTAGAATTCAAGTTCTAACACAGCATAAGCTGTGCCACCTATGACTGGCCAAGACGAGGCGACATGGACAGGGTACATTGCAGTTGTATTTTTTATGGTCCTGTAATGCTGGAAGGCAATCGCCCATTTACATTTTCAGTTCAAGGTGAAGTTGAGAAAGTGCACCTGTTTTTCAAAAAGCAGGACTAATTCTGAGCACAAGAAAGCCTATGATAACTGTCTGTCTTTTACAGCATTTATGAAAATGAGATTTGAGCTTTTTGGAGGTTTATTCACTTAAAGTGTACTGGATTTTAGACTACTTTAGTATGAACTGGATATTGTCAACAGTTAGCTGTACAGCTGTACATATACAAGTATTAAAACTTGTAAGTCATTATCACCTCTGAATCTGTGGCACTATTCAACATTCAGCTTATATAATTATTATATTTACATCTTGCATATCATACATGCATGCATATTTGCAGTCTACAATGCAGTTTTAAGCCTTTTTATTAAGAGACAGACAGAGAGACAAAACCTTGAAATATCTGAGTTGCTTACATTTTTAGTTATACATGTAAGTTTTAAAAATGTTGTATATGTTTTTGTATACACCAGGTCTTATTGAACCATTGGTGTTATCTTGAGTACTTTACATGAACCTAAAATTTCCAAATTAAAACTAAAAAAAGAAAAAACATGAAGGTTGTTTTAAGAAATGTGTTGTATCATATGAACAAACAGCATGACACAACTTTCCAGAATACTTTCCAGAATACTTGTCTTTAAAGGCTTGACGACAAGTACGACAGCCAACCTTTTTGATGTGGTCAAGCTTTAAAGAATATCTTGAAAAGAATTGAATTAAACTGGGGCTGTAAACTCATATTAAGGCTGGAAAATTGGTTCAAATTGATCACTGCTGCCTATTGGACAAAAGGTCCCCTCCATGACAATAACCACGAGCACTTACTGTTCCTGTTCAATGTAAGAGAGGAGGAACGCCTTTTCCATTTAAGGCAGTTTTATTGTTGATTAACATCTAAATAAACTATGTACTAAATTATTGTTGCTGCCATTATAGATTCACAGAAATCTGAGATTAAATTTTAACTTTCAGTTTTCGTAGTTTCTCTGGTCCCCTCCGTGACAATCTAAATAAATGACTAATTCCCCCCAAATGTGGAAGAAGTCATTTGGAAATAGTTTGATTTAAAACAATCATTAGCTGTTCTATCCATTAGAAGTCCACAGTGAACTGAATTATATTAAGCTGGGGAGCTATCCATGATATTCTCCTCTGAATTGTCCCCTCCGTGACATGCAAAATACTGTGGAATGGCCCCTATACATGTTTGTTAGTTTCTCAACTTCCATTCTATATGTATATTAAGTATTTGTATGTTGCTAACACTATCTTTTCCTGCTTTTAGGATGTCACTTTGTGCCAACTTCATACCTATCAGATTTATTGAACAAAAGATATATCAATACCATGTCAGTTACAGGTAAGACAGATTTTGTGTTGATATAGTTATTAGAGAGGTGGCAGGCAAATTACTTGTGGGCTGCAGTTCAATTTTAGCACATGACAGTGCAAACCGTTTTTGGAAACCAACAGATTGTAATAACATAGATTCTGTACAATAGTAACTCATTTATTTTCTTTGTCATTCATACATGTAGCCCAGAAATTGACAGCAAGAAAACAAGACATGGTCTCCTGAAGAGCCATAAGGAAGTTTTAGGACCAGCCAGTGCTTTTGATGGGGCTACTTTATTCCTTCCAAAACAGTTGGAAAGTCCAGTTAGTGATGATATTTTGTTAAGCATTGAGCACTTCACTGACTGATTGAATATAAACCAAGCTTTGTTGCTCCAAATGTTATCAATTTTAATCACGGATAGTTTGCATTTAGAAAGTTGGATTGTCAGCTGTTTATTGTGTGTCAAACAATTTTGCCCTGTGGTGTACAGGAAGATCTCTTAAAACCTCAAATTTCTGTTTTAATTTATTTTAACGTAACTTGTGACACCTCATTATTGGTTAAGAAAGTAATGGTTGTATAAAACAGATGTTTTGAGTCAAAAGTAATTCCTAATTTTGCTGGTTGATTTTCTCATTACAGACTGTACTGGAGTCTGAGAGAAGAACAGATGGAGAAAAAGTGACCATTGCTGTAACCTTCACAAGAGTTGTTCCACCTGATGACTGTTTACAGTTGCTAAACATTATATTTAGAAGGTAGTTTTCATTTTTGTGTCTGCAGGTTTATTTGACCTATACATTAGTTTTCATCAGTTATCATAAATAACTTTGGAATTTTGTAAATATAAAATCTTACAGAAATCATCTAATTTAACAAGTGATGAGTACCGAATTTTTTATCTGAGCTCACCTTGTAGGGCAACTTAGATGTTCAGAAGTAATTAAGATAAGACAAAAAATGAAAGGGCTCTGTCATTAAATTCTGGGTCAAATCTTATTACAGAGAGAACTGATCTTGAGAGTTCACTTTCCTTCCAGAGTTATGTCACGTCTTCACCTCACACAAGTTGGGCGATACTACTATGATCCCCACAGACCTGCCAGTATTCCTCAGCATAAGATTGAACTTTGGCCTGGTTACATCACTTCTATTCAATGTTATGAAGGTATGATGTTCATACAACAGCTAAATAGAAGACTTCCCTTTTTTTGCTCTCTAATTGGTTTTTTCCCCTTCTTTTAGGTGGAATGATGCTGTTATGTGATGTATCACACAGGCTTCTTAGAACAGAAACTTGTTACGATCTCATGTGAGTTATTGTTCATTTGGATATTCTAAGACATGAAGTTTGAATTACATAGATGTCTCGTTTTTGTTCTCTAAATAGATTTCTTTTTGCAACCTAAGTGTAAAAAATACAACAATTCACTTTCTTTGTAATCTTTATGCTGTCTCTTTACTCTCTAGGCATCAATTGTATTTAAAGCGCAAGGACCGCTTTCAAGAAGAATGCAAGAAACAGCTTGTAGGAAATATTGTATTGACAAGGTGATCAATTAACTAAGTACTTAGCTGTGTCTAGTACAGGGGTTTCAAAATGGTTTGAAGTAGGTGGCCGACTCTGGAAAAGTAGGCGGCTGTGATAACGCTGAGATTGTTTGTCACGAGCAGACTGTTATGACCAGAGTAGCCAGAGACATACAATCAAGTAGCTGGCAGAACTCCGGCGGTCACTGGCTTGTTTTGAAACCACTGCTAGTATGTGAAACACATGTGGCAACAGTCTTGATTGATTCTTGTTCCTCATTAAAAACTTATTACAACCTAGGTACAACAACAAGACATATAGAATTGATGATATAGCTTTCGATCAAAACCCAACAAGTACCTTTACATTCCATACTGGAGAGCAGATGTCTTATGTGGACTATTACAGGTATGACTGTCACTCTTGGATTTTCCTTTGGATTCTCTAGGGAAAGGGGACAGTTTTGCTGACATAATAGACAAAGAAAATATTGCTGTTTGCTATTTTTTCAGCACAGTTGTGTAGCAGATTTTTAAAAGTTTATGTTTTTGTCTATTTTGAAGTTGAGGATTTCCCACAGAATGGCTCATTGAAACTCAAATGAGCTACCCTCAATTAAAACTGATTCATTCTTAGGAGATTGTATATTGCTGCAAATCAAATTGTGACTGAACCTTACTCCTGGTTGAATAGTATAGATTCCACTTTTAATGTTTGTTGTATGCAGCAGTTCTCTGATGTGTTCATTTAGGATTCTCTTTAGCAAGTCTCCACTAACGATTAAAGCAAAGCATACAACAATTGTGCATCACTAGGGAAGGCTGCAGCTCAAACTTGAGCACAAGAGGAATGGAAGGTTTTGATATTCCTCTGCTGATGCTTACACCTACATGTAAGTGGCAGCTGTCCCCTCCAGCTTTCTAGCGCCTTATGCTCCTGCATCTACAGATGCCTTTTGTTTCTAGTGGGGATGTTTTCTGTTAGCCAAGCATAATCTACAAAGCTATTTATGGGGTATTTATTAAACACAATCAGTGTAGATTAGGATCATTTTGAAAATCACTGAAAATAGACTGTTTGCTTGTTGCCTTCAATTTCTGGTTTCTAGTAAAGTATATGGCATAGAGCTGCAAGATCTGGAGCAGCCCCTACTTATCCACCGACCAAAAGACAAAGAACAACAGAAAGTGAGTTGAAAATCCTCAGTTCAAGAGTTTTTGAGAACCCCATCTGTGTATTTCACCTAATAATTGGACATCTAACTGATAATGCACCTATTTTTGATAGGCAAAGAACCATACAAACTGTACCTATTACATTTGAAGTGATTCTTTGCTTGTCCTTTTAATATTATGCTTGATTAGTTGGGTTAGATTTTACATAATCAACTAGACTTTTAATAGCAATACTTAGTCCCTTTTTTACAAACCACTGATCACTGTCCAGAAAGTAGACTCATACAAGAGGTTGATGTTGTTATTTTAGGGTAGGAAACTAGGATTGGTTTGTCTGGTACCAGAACTCTGTAATATCACTGGGCTTACAGATGCTGTGAGACAAGACTTCAGAGTTATGAAGGTCAGTACAAATGGGAAAAGTGAAACACAGTTTGGTATGATTATTTTTAACATGGTTTGAAGAAAGGAAAATTGAATTTGACTTACAACACTTGATTGTAAACTGTTGTCAGTCTTCAATGGAAGGAAGGGTATACTTTGTAATTCAGAAACAA
The DNA here is from genome assembly GCF_964205215.1 of Stylophora pistillata. Classification (NCBI taxonomy): domain Eukaryota; kingdom Metazoa; phylum Cnidaria; class Anthozoa; order Scleractinia; family Pocilloporidae; genus Stylophora; species Stylophora pistillata. The sequence continues at coordinate 29,706,492 of NC_142521.1, read as the reverse complement.
GTGGTAAATACAGCTACTGTTACACTTTGCAGGACATTGCTGCACACACTAGAGTCGGTCCCATGCAGAGGCAGCAAGCAATGTTAAAGTTCATTGACAACATCAACTCTTGTCCCGAGGTAAAGTTCTGCATGTTATACTAAACCTTTGATGTTGTTTGCCATGAAATCTTGAGTTTTTTTATGTTTGAGAAACCCTAGGAAATTAATCATAGATTATTAAAACCAGAGTGAAAAATTGCATTAATCTTTAAACCTCTCCATTAACACTTTCCAGAGTTTTATTGCAGATCTGAATTATTGGGAAAGAAAAACTAATCTAGCATCAAATTCTCAAAATCTATTCACTAATGATATAATTGGTCTTGTTAACTGATGTACATTTACTCTGTACATTTCCCTCTTTCAGGCCCTTCAAGAACTCACATCTTGGGGAGTGCAGCTTGATCAGACTATGCTTCAAGTAAGTCAGTTTGTGGAATATTTCGCTACATCCAAAACCTGTTACCCACAGAAGATCAATGAACTTGAGTACAAAACCTTTTTTTTCACGTCAGTAACCCCTAAAGCTGTTGTCAGATGCCAAATGTGAACCTAATGGTAAAGACAAGCATGACTTCGTCAATCTTAAACTTAAAGTTTGTAAGAGCAAACTAGCTTTTGTAGCAATACTGAAAAGGTAGTATCGGTGATGTTTACCTTCTCTGAAATAAATGTGAAATTGATACATTCAGATCTGACAAATTGGTGACACTTGAAAAGAGGGCTTTTCAAAACCTCTTGTAACAGTTATGTATGCCTTCATCAACTCCAATTTGATTGAGGAAACAATCAGCTTCAAGGTTACAGTAGTTACGGTAAATTAAGTTATAAACAGCTGATCAAAAGTCAACATTTTATTTTCCCTCCTAGACTGAAGGTCGTCTGCTTCCATTTGAGAAGATAATCCTTGGAAGCACATCATTTATTTCCAGCCCTCAGGCTGACTGGGGCCAGCAAGCTGTCAAGGAGCAAGTTATTACACCTGTTCCTCTGCGTAACTGGTTGGTGCTGTATGTCAACAGAGACAAGAGTAAAGCTGTGGAGTTTGTCAGCATGATGAACAAGGTGACACCAGCCATGGGTATTGAGGTGAGAGATCTGATGTTATCGTAACAATAATTGTAATTTGAGGAAGTCAAAACAGAATGAAATAGTGCAATTTTAATACACACATTGGAACTGGAAATGAACCATAGCAATGTATGAGAAAAAGATATTTTTTCAACCATGTCAGCCAGTTTTTCTGAGTATGATTTTCCTGTTTGTGAGTTTGGGTTTCCTCCCCAAAACTTGTACTACGAACTATTTCTGAGCCACTCGGCCCCTTTCAAATTATTATTTTGATAAAAATGTTTCTTCTACTCATGTTTGGTTACTGTTTTGTACACTGCTCGTCCTTACTGCCTTGATTTTTCCAATATAGCCTTGCATACCATTTTCAGAGTTCCTGCGCTCCTTTCATTGAATTTAATTTTTTGTTTTTAAGGAATGAAAACCCTTGAATTTAGACTCGGTCCTTGAAAATTTCTGAAAAGTCCTTGAAGATAAGTGCAGATGAATCAAAGTCGAAGTTTTCTTTTGTTTTCGGTGTTGAAAGTGTAGCACAAATCGCGAAAATGAGTTTTCCTTTCAAATCCCGCGTGCGATTATGATGTTTGACTTGATATTTGTATATTTTGTACCTGATTGGTGCTTTGAAAATAACCTTGGTTACTTAGCACATGATCACTCTGATGTGCAAGCTTGAAGTCACGTTCGTTGGACTTTTCGGCCGGTCCTGCATGCATTGTTTTTTAATTCTATTAGCTTCTATTTAATGCAGAAGGTCCTTGAATTTGAGAGCCAAGGTCCTTGAAAATGACCGAAAAAGTCCTTGAAAGTCCTTGAATTGAGTTCCCTGAAAAAGTGTAATAACCCTGCATTTTTGTTAATAATAAGATTAGCAAAAGGAAAATGGTTTATAATTTCAAACAGTTATGTTAACTAGCCTGTGATACCGTGATTATTTTTTTTTAACAGGTGCATCAACCTAATATGCTTGAGCTGAGAGATGATAGAACTGAGACATACCTACGTATGATCCGAGAACACCTCAACCCACAAACTCAAGTGGTTGTAGTCATCTTTCCCACTTCAAGAGACGATCGTTACTCTGCAGTGAAAAAGCTGTGCTGTGTAGAAAGTCCTGTTCCATCTCAGGTAACGTTGTTGGGCATCTTCCAGGGTCATGTAGTTTTTTTTAAGCATATTTCACTTTAGCTTGTTGCACCAAGGTTTTGTGTATATTTTGCTCGCAGAGCTCTCAGGGTACAAGTTAATGTTTTCTAGTAAAATTTATTTTCTTCGTTCCTTGGAAAAGTTTTGATCTTGGAATAACTTGTTTAGATTTTTAAACATTATTTGTTGTTCATTTGATTGCATTCTCATGAAGTGATACAAGAGGTTTTTCTTAGTTTAATTATTGCACGGTAGTCTTTCGTTTTTTTAATTTGACAACTTCAAAATGCTTGGTAGTTTTCTTATTTTTGTCAATGCTCTTCTTGTCTTTCTAACCTCCAGGTTATCAATGCCAAGACAATTTCACAGCAGAACAAACTACGGAGCGTCACGCAAAAGATCGCCCTGCAGATTAACTGCAAACTGGGTGGAGAACTATGGGCCCTAGACATTCCACTGGTCAGTATAATTATGGTTTGTTTGTCGCAGAAAGGAAGAACGGTACAACTGACAATTTTCATTACCTCAGCGTGACACAAATATTTTAAGAGTAAATTAAAGACTGTTTGTAACTTGTTCCTTGAAAGTGATACATGTTGTCTCATGACAACGATCTACTTTACGCTTTGCTTTTGGTATTTTAACTGACAACCTGCAGCATTGTTCTTCATATGATAAGCAGAATCCTACACGCATTTTGGTTAGTTCTTATTGTCGATTGGAGTACAGACATATAGAAGACGTCACTGTTTACCCTTCAATCCCTAACATTAGTTTGCATGTTCTCCATTCTGTACTGTATAAATTTTTAAGCTGCTGACAAGAATTCGTTTTTAACAGTCAAAAGGTTCTTTTTCGCTCCTGACCTTAATGTGTGATTCAGGGGTGATGCTGTAAGGAGAAATTAGATGCTCGTCACTCCTTAAAGTCCCTATTCACCCTCAGGGGTTTATATATATTTACATTCTTTGCGTTATCAGGATTACTCTCCGAAAAAAATTTTTTTGATTGATTAAATATTTCCCGAGATAATTATGCCGCCTCAAAGTTCGTCCTATGGCCACACCCTTCTGATTTGGCCGGGCTAAGTTAATACTGGTAACTAAAGGCCCTCGTGACGTCACAGCAAGAACGTCTTTCGATCGATGTCCCTACATTCATTTGAACATGCCTTTAGACGAATCTGGTGTATTTGAGCAATCAGCCACCACGCAACGAGTCGGCATTTTCACATCATTTTACAGCAATAGACACATGTTCTTATACAAGAAGTTAACATTCGTTCTTGCAGTGACGTCACTCGACCCAGTAATTCTCTCCCGGCCGAGTCAAAAGGGCGTGGCCAAAAGAGTAACTTTGAGGCGGCATATCTCGGGAAATATTAAATCAATCGCAAAAAATTTTTTTCGAGGTTAATCCTGATAACCCAAAGAATCGAAATATATCTAAACCTCTGAGGGTGAATAGGGACTTTAAGGGTTAAAGAGGTTGATAACATTTTACTATTAAATCGTAAAAAAAAAATAGTCAGCTGCGGTCATTTACTAAACAGACGCACGACAACATGGAATCTGTTTGTAAATCTGATAACATTTTTTTTGTGAATACTTCCCCATAAGACAACTTTTTCTCGCAACGTAACTATGGTGGCCATCTTGTCAACAGAAAAGCCTTATGGTAATTGGTATTGATGTGTATCATGATGCCTCTCGCGGTGGCCGATCAGTCTGTGGATTTGTAGCAAGCATGAATAAGAGTCTAACTCGGTGGAACTCCAGAGTGTGTTTCCAGTCACCTGGTCAGGAACTCATTGATGGGCTTAAAATGTGCTTGGTTTCTTCTCTGAAAAAGTACCACGAGGTAAGTAACTTGCTCGCTCTTTAAATCAGTGGGTTTTTCAAGGTCTGAATGAATTATCTGAGCGGTCTAAATAGTACTTGGTTTGTCAGTCAGGTTATTCCCTGTATTTTCTTGTAGATAAATCACACTTTGCCCGACCGTATAGTTGTTTACCGTGATGGCGTCGGTGATGGGCAATTGAAGACTGTGGCTGGGTATGAAGTGCAACAGCTCTCCGAGTGTTTTGTTCACTTTGGTGTTAACTATCACCCCAAGATGGCGGTGGTTATCGTGTCAAAGAGAATCAATGCAAGAATCTTTGCAGCTCAGGTTAGTGACACCAACTATGGCGGGATTCACACGTAGTCATTCGTGTGAATGGACGCGTATAAGTACCGCAAAGGAAACAGTGGTTGTCAGGAGTCCTTAATGAGCTTATGCAGAGCGCTCTACCCAAGAGAAGAGGGGGAGTAACGATCTTACTGAATGCTTACTATGTGGTTTGGTGTTAGGCTTGCAAGAGAGAAAAATGCTTTATCATGCAGTTCACAATATCTTTTGCGCCATAAGTTGGCATTGTGGAATGTGAAAAATCACGTACTTCTAGAGAAAGCTTTCTTTTTTTTTTTCTCAGTACGACATTTGTATTTAGTGTTCAGACAGTCAAAGGTGTGGAGTAGAAGCGAGTTAAGTGGAGCAATTTCAATGTTGTCATTGCAGGGAGGTGGGCCCAGGCCCAAACTTGATAACCCCGGTCCCGGCACCGTACTGGACCACACGATCACAAGGAAAGACTGGTATGTGGAAGGAGTAACCCTATTATCCTCAAATTGAACAGTGAGAAAGATTATGCGTGTTACTAGACTACGAATCTAACAAAAAATCCACGAACTCTCTTAAAGCCGCCTGAAATAGACCTCCACCCAGACGTTTTGTAGAGAATATAATTTCCCTTTTCTTGAAAACAAACGTGGTTTCTTTTGGAAATTACAACGGCCTATCTGGATTATGGCAACAAAATGTAGTTCCTTTTTGTCTTTCTCTCAAATCTTTTGCATTATCTAATTTACCATCGGCCGAGTTTGTAGCTAAAATTATTTTTTTATGTTGTATTTGCAGGTACGATTTTTTCCTCATCAGTCAGCATGTACGGCAAGGCACAGTCACCCCAACCCGCTACATTATTGTGCACGACAAGTCAGAGTTGAAACCAGATTACATGCAAAGGTAAACAGGACCGGGATCCTCTCTGTGTTGGGTGTTAGCATGCATCCTTTAGAACAAGCTCATATTGGCCATAACGTGATTCGAGCAATTCAATTAACCTCTTCGTGAAATATCGTTACAAAGGTAATCGTGCAAGTAATGGTACTGGGAAAGCATTTTTGGCCCAGATTTTTATTCTTTCCGGTCGCGGAGTTTAGCCATCGCATCAAACTATTTTTCAGAGATTTCTGCCCATTGAAAGGCGGGCTATTACGTGACAAAAATGTCTACATGTAATTGTAGACCATATTCTTCCCACCATTGTAAGCATGGTGTATTATGATTCGTTTTGTTTTATTGTGATCTGTTTTGGAAACATTGGTGCACTGGGTGGGAGTGGCCTAAATGTGGGGAATGGTCAGCGTATCCTTATGAATTCTTTTCGCGGTTTTTTCTCCAGCCATTTGGCGTATAAAATCGCAGAGAATTTTCTGTCGCGTTTTTTTTTTTATTTTTTATTTTTCTGCCGCAATGGAGCCCAATGAGAACACTTTTTTGTCCGGCATGTATCGGTTACGTAGCCCATACTTGTAACACGTTACTGACATGAGTTTCAACATTTCCCGTTTACGATATAAGTACCGCGTTTATAGAAGGTCAAAGTCTTTTATGACTTGTTACTTTACAGATTATCGTACAAGCTTACTCATCTTTATTACAACTGGCCTGGTACAGTGAGGGTGCCTGCTCCATGCCAGGTATGCTTTTTGAAGTATTTGTTAGGAATGAGTCAATCATTTACAATTATGGCTTTAAGATTTATTCTTTCCATGCGCGGAGTTTACCCATCGTATCAAGCTATTTTTCTGAGATTTCTGTTTATTGAAAGGGTGGCTGTTACGTGACAGATAGGTCTAGTTGTAGACAAGATTCTACCCATGACGACGTTCTTCCTCAAAAGAGATACAACTTCCCCTAGGATAATATGAACTTAGTGACTGAGTAGTGGCCGCATGGGAAAATATTTAGCTCGAAGTAATGACTTGCGTACTGACCATCATCTGACCATTAGGGGTGTCTATTCTCGAGACTTTTGTTTGAACCTGAGTACACTGACTTGCACACAAAAAAGGGGAATGGTTCTGCTGTAAAAACTTTTATTCTTTAAGTCAGAACAAGACACCCATAATTCATCGAGAAGCCCGATTGAATCCATAATTCAATCCACGTTCTTGAAAAAGGGAAAGATCCGTATAAGCGTCGTGACTCCGTCAAACCTTCCAGCCGAACACTTTCGTTATTATTTTCAATGAGATCGCGCGCGTGGGGCCGTACGGTCATAATAAACATCATTAGTAGCTGCCCCTAATAGCATTTTCTTTCCTTTACCGATTTATTTTAACTATTGCCTGTTGCAATTGTACCGTAAGAGTTCTCATATTCCATCTAAAGGAAATAACTCGGAGATGGGGTCCGATCATCTGATTTGTGTTACTTTTCTTTTGTTTTCAGTATGCCCACAAGTTAGCTTACCTTGTGGGTCAGAACATCCACAATGAACCGTCACATGATCTATCTGATCGTCTGTTCTTCCTTTAACCAGTTGGGTGGCGATAGAAGCGTTACGATGTCTTTCCCCGCAGTATTCGGACACAGAACATGTAGACCGGCGAGTGTCCATTCTTTGGACTACAAAAGCCAGTCTTCTGGACGGGCTATGATTTATAAAATATACTTTGTTACTTTTCATATTTATTTATTTTGATTATCAGACTACATATGTAAATATTCATCTGGCAAAATACGTTGATGAACAAAAACGATTTGAGAATCGTATCTCTAGAAGCAAGTTTTTAGTTTTTGTAATGCAAAGAATTAATTGAACAAACACAATCCCTTTGTAATAGTCGTGTACCCGTAGGTAATAAGGGTGACTTGTTTTAAAAGTCGAGGTTTCAGCTTAAATAATTATTTACAAAACAGTTGAGGTGAAGCCGAATAGAGTCTTACATTAGTTATGGAGTCGTTTATTGTTCATGTTCAGAGTTTGCCCTCGAATACGTTTGGTACTCACTTTCAGCGTTTTTCCACACTTTTTAAAATTAAAACTTCGAAATTAGAGACGGCTCTCGTTGAAATTGTATTCATATTAAAAAAAAAAAAATGTTCAGCTAACAACTACGAAATCGGTTGATTTATTGATATATGTTTAAGAAATTCCCATTTCGTGAAATGCTAGCTGAATTTTATTGTGCACGTGTCAAACCCACAGGACAATCAATTTTTTTTACGATATTAGGATTTAAATGTTTTTCAATGCACAAGTTTTACGACGGTAATGGACCTCACGTTTGATTGGACAATATTCGATGTGTCACGAATTTCACAACCGCGAAGGATTGCTTATGAGTGGATAGCTTTCTGTTTCTCTCCATTTGAAACTCGAGTTCACAAACTAGGAATACTGAGAATTACTGGCAACTGGACTTGAAAAGCTTGTTCTTTTCACTGAAAGATGCGATGCAGTTATCGTTTAGTTACGTCAAGGGGCATTCAGGTTGGAGTTCAAATTAAAGGCACCAAGAGTTCTGTGCGTATTCACCATACCTTGATCCTTTTATGATCTGGCCGGTAATTTTCCCTTATTTTAATATTGATTTTCTTGGACTTCCGACACTAGATCGAATTTTGATCTAAAATGTTAATCGAATGACATTAGATTTTGTTAGACATTTGAGAATAAATATTAGCGAGAAAAACACACAACGTTTCGATGACTCCATGTCATCATTCTCAAGTGAGAAGAGAATAAAAATAAATAGCTACTTTATACCGTACGAAGGTGACAAACGTAAAAAGTTAAAAATTTCTTTTAAAAATTTAAATACATAATTGCGCGTGTTGAGTTCATAAATGTAAACTATTAAATAAATAGTTTCGCGCATATGGAATCAGATTGTTTGTTCAAGGAGGGCTTCATCTTCTTTATGAAAAGCATTTCATGAACTAAACAGTCCAGTTTCCCGGTGCACTTTTTAAGTACGTTGAAATGCTTGGTCAGGTCGCCGATGGTTTGTAGGCCGTGGTCGTTCTTTAGATGTTTGCCGATGGCCGAATTACGGTGCTCATTAATACGTTGATGTAAATGCCGGCTGGTGTAAAAATGTCAATCACTGGTATTTGTGAGTCAACCCTTACGCCCTAACATCTGGGGTCAATTCAATAAAACTTTTACACTTGTAATTTACAAGTTGGACCGTTGTTTTTACAAGTGTAGGCGAAAACGAGTTTAATCAACATCGTTGCAAGTCCAAGTTTCAAGTGTCCGACTTGTAATTACAGGTGTAGCACTACACTTGTAGAATTCAGTAGATATCCATTTCAATAAACGTTTTACAATATTCGAACTCGTATTTCTGAGGTAATTCGACTTGTAAATTACAAGTCATAAGTCACTTGTAAAATTTATATACAATGATAAAAATTGTTCAGTATTGAGTAAAATCATACTTTCTTGCAGCGATGAAGAACTTAGAGAACATCAAATCTTTGGTCAGCCTCGAAATTTTAAGGAAAGACAGGCTGTTTGACATTACAAATCTACGATTTTATTTGGGTCACCTTAACGGTTCAATTATTCGCTTACAGGGTATTTGTTAACACGTTAATGAGTTGCAATATGATAACTTTTGCTTTATCGTTTTCTCGTGCAAGTAAATCTTTCCTTAGTTTTTCTATTTCCAGACCTAGTTCTGGGCACCCTGGTCGTAGTTTCTTTTTTTCAACCGCATAAGCTCTTCTACAGCCGGTTCTCCCGAGGCAGCTCTTATCCCTTTTGAGCCTTCTATGCTTGTTGTTCACTTTTAATTTGGGATGAGGAAGCATTCGCAAATGGCCTAGGCTGTGCCCCATTGAAGAGGATCGTGAGTCCTCTTCACTAGGCTCAGTTATTACTGCTATCGTCTCATCCAACTCCGGCATCCCTTGAATTTCTTCAGTTGGAGCGGCCCCACTAGTACCTGGCCCTTCTGCATTTATAACAGACACTGCCCAGAAAATCATTAGACAGGAATTTGTAGTGCATGTGAGGCATTGTTGTGCGATTTCTGCAATGACGATGTCTGTCTGGGGCCTGAGCAGGCTCTAAATTGGCACTCTCATGCCCAACTATGTCCAGAACAGTTTCGCCCAACTTAGCAAGCTGGCCGCTGCCTCCACTTCCCGTCTTCTTTTGCTGACTGACGTCGCCCGCTGAATGTTTGCCCACAGAACATCTCGCAAACCTACAGCACTCTCTATTCCCACACCATTCATTTGAACACGAATGTTCTCCTACGCCTCTTGCTTTTTCTTTTTGGTTACCGTCTAAGAAAACGGTCGCAGCAGGACAGATTTCATATCTCTCACAAGCTGTGCCAGTAACAGTTTTATTGTTTAGAAAGCTGAATTCTGAAAATATGTCCTTTCGAGAATAAGTCAGTAGTTGTTCAGAGCCGCGCTTTTTCCCCACAAGTGTAAAGACATTTGTAGGTTACACTTGTAAGACACCTTGAACTACACTTGTCAATTCCAGTGCAGAAAATATTTTTATTGAATTGATGTTATCACAAGTCGGACTTTACATGTCTAAATTACACTTGTAAAAGCTACAAGTGTAAAAGTTTTATTGAATTGACCCCTGTATGCGGATTCTATTTTCTGTTTCCTTTATTTCCGAAGGCGCTGACATAGAGTTTGTTTGACAAGCAGGACCCTCCTTATTTGGTGTTCATTTTTCTTTATTCTCCTGCAGTTCAGTTGTTGGTCCAGTTGTTGGAAAGCCGATTAGCACTAATCCCAGGGTTAAATTCTAAACCCGGTTTCTTGTTTCTCTACTCAAGAACCCTTTTGGGATAATTTCCCATATTCTTTTTAGAGCATCCAATCATTAAATTGTAGACAGAAATAGTTATACTGAATTTTCTTTTAAAGGTTTCAGATCTGAAATCAAATTTCACGCTAACCCTGGGTTATTTTAACCCAGCTTTGAACAACCCGGCTCCGGCCTTTGTTTGATCCAGGGCGGATATTGTTAGAAGAAATAAGATGCTAGTTACTCGGGGGAGGGGGGCGCGGTGAAAGGTAATCTGTGGCTGCCTCAGTTTTGCATTCTCCTTGTGATGGCCAGTTTAGCTCCAGTCTCCCTCTATCAATTAGTTGCGAAACTTACACGAATCGCGATTGGCTGAGTTGATTGCCTTGGTTTTAGTTTAAAGTGATTTGGTGGAAATGTGACCTATTAAGAAGACGCGTCGAACTATCGCTGAACGTTTAAGATTGTGTTTACTTCTTACCAGTTTATCATGTCAGTTTTCTAATTATCAACTTTCCAAAATCGCAAAATTAGGAGTAATCAAACCTATGTCATTTTGGTTAAGTTTATTAAAATATAATTTTTAAAAAAGAAATAAAGTTTGTGCAATTCCAAAATTGTTTTTTTACGTTGTCCATATAAAGTTACTTCGTGCAATTTTAGCGAGGAACTATGGTTTAAATCAAAATCGCTTCTTAGGTTGCACTATCCCCAAAAAACAAAGTTTCGCCGCGCCTCAATCTCAGGACCAGGCCAGGCCACAATAACTTTAGCATCCAAGCCTTGTCTTGTTAATCACCATGGAAACTAATTTCTCTGATATCTTACAATGACTCGCACGCAAGGTGCATTTGCTTCTTGGGAAGTTGAAGTGGCCACAGCCCAGTAAAAAATTAGTATGTGTAATCAAATGGCGACGAGTGAAATTAGGAAATAATTTCACACGCGTTTTGTCAAAATTCTGATAATTTCCCGAGCCTTTAGGCGAGGGAAATTATCAGAATTTTGACAAAACGCAAGTGAAATTATTTCCTAATTTCACGAGAAAACCATTTGATTACCTTTTAATATCGTGGGTGACAAATTACGTCTTGTTTACACACGGAGGCGTAAAATCGCTCGAGTACTTAATCCAACTGCTCGGGAAGAATCGTCTCCAGGTTTACTCAAGGCTATTTTTGTCACCCCACTTCTCAAAAACTCGCACCCAGTTAATTGTGCTCTTTCGCGTATTTAAATTTT